>NC_084740.1:6979752-6999752 GCF_033978785.1 Entelurus aequoreus
TGTTGTAATGATACCAAGTACAAGAGCGTATCTAGTCAAAAAAAAAGTTTTTCCTTTAAAAAAAAAATCATATTATATTTATAAAGTCAGGAAATACGTCCCAGGACACATGAGGACTTTGAATATGACCAATGTATGATCCTGTAACTACTTGGTATCGGATCGATACCTAAATGTGTGGTATCATCCCAAACTAATGTAAAGTATCAAACAAGAGAAGAATAAGTGATTATTACATTTTAACAGAAGTGTAGATAGAACATGTTAAAAAAGAAAGTAAGCAGATATTAACAGTAAATGAACAAGTAGATTAATAAATCATTTTTTACAGCTTGTCCTCTATAATGTTGACACAATAATAGGTGTATAAATGACACAATATGTTACTGCATATGTCAGCAGACTAATTAGGAGCCTTTGTTTGTTTACTTACTACTAAAAGACAAGTTGTCTAGTATGTTCACTATTTTATTTAAGGACTTAATTGCAATAATAAACATATGTTTAATGTACCCTAAGATTGTTGGTTAAAATAAAGCCAATAATGCAATTTTTTGTGGTCCCCTTTATTTAGAAAAGTACCGAAATACATTTTGGTATCGGGACAACACTAACGTGTACTATGAGTTATACCGTATCAACCTTAAAATAAGACCGATCTTTTTTAAGGTGCAACATTTTGAGACAGACAAAAACATTTGTTTTGTTTTTAAAGTTTTCAATGACCGTAAAGTAACTTAATTTAACCTCTTAAGGCCCGAGCTGTTTGTTTACATGCTTGTTTTATTTCTCTTTGCTATTTGGGCTTATTGGACCCTAATTAGAATAAAAACTAAGAATCATCTTTTGATATGATGTACTTAGTCCATAAGTACACAAACGTGTACTTCGTGTTTAGTGACATGCTAATTCTTATTTTTACACTTATTTTTTTTCCAAATTACATTGTATGTTATACTCTTCTGAGACCACCAGATGGCAGTATAAGTGTCCACATAAGTGGCCATAAGACCCCAATTCAGTAGTGTACACAATTTTGGAAATAAGAGCTAAAAGGTGCTGTCCACGCATGTGGCCACTAAGCCTTTAGAGGTTTGTTGCAATTAAAGATAAGACTTTTCTTGGCGGCTTGGCAGGTTACAGGTGCGTGTGTGTGAGTGACAAAAAGAAAAGCTCTGACTTTTGGGGAGAAATCGTTTGGCGCCACCTTGTTTTTTATGAGTGTAGAATACCGGCTTTCATATTTGGGTCAATATGGTATTTTAGTGTCAACATTATTCAGTAAGGCGCTCACATGGTTTCTCTGTTAACCGACACGGGGGGAAGAGGTAGAATAATCAGGGGCGTCAATATGAATGAATGAGTTCCTCGTCTGCGGGCGTTAGCGAGAAATGTGAGGCGACTTTTCATTGCGTTGTTGTCCGAGGATTCCTTTTGCATATTTGATCCGCTAACTGGGAGCATTTGTCAGAGATGACTATTATGGTATGTCATTAACTGTCTGTTGACAATCCCCTGGCTGTTGTAATGGTGGTGAAGAAATGTGTAAGGAGACACCTTCTTACATATCCTGTGATGGTGGTGTGGTGTCAATCATTTCTAACTTCACTCTCCCCCATCTTCTCCATTTCAGGAAGATTTTTTCAGACGGGAAAGGCAAACTGGAGGAAGAATTATCAAACGCCCTCACTGAGACGGCGGCGGAGCAACACAACAGTGTGATACAGACAAAAGGCACGCAGAGCAAAGCTTGATGAGCTCGGCTAAAACTTCCAACGTACAAAACATTTTTGTTGCGAAGACGGGGTTGTTTCATTTCCAGTGCCCTTAAGTACACACACACACACACACACACACACACACACACACTCGTATTTCTTACCTTCTTGAGACCTCCGAAAAAAGCCTACCTCTTGAGGAGCGCCCTTTCTAGATATATAAAGATGTGTATTTACATCATTAATAATAAATACATACTATGCAAATATAAAAAAGCTTGTTGTGAAAAATGAGTTGGATTTTCACAAGAAAAAGGTCACAATTTCACAAGAAAAACTTTCAATTTTGGCGGTGTTATAATAAAAGTCGTCATTTTACTCAACGCAAGTCAAAATTGTACAAGAAAAACTGAACATTTTGTGCAATATGATAAAAGTTGCAATTTTACTCAATAACAGTCGCAATATTACAAGAAAGGCTTAAAATGTTGGCGATTTTATGAAAAGAGTCGTAATAATACTCGACAAAAGTCACATTTTTAGAAGAAAACTTTCAAATGTGGGCAATATTATAATAATAATCTGAATTTTACTTGGCAAAATTATGAAAAGTCATAATTTTACCCCAAAAATGTGACTATTTTACAAGAACAACAAAACAAATTGGCAATGTTGTGATAAAAGTCAGAATTGTATACGACAAATGGCGCCATTTTGCATTAAAAAGTAAGAATTACACAGAAAAAAGTAATAATTTTACGAGAAAATATTGCAATATTACAGAAACAGAGATACATTTTTCCCAATTTTATAAGAAAGAAGTCGACACATTGTGAGAAAAAGACTGCTTTTAGTTAATTTTTTGTTTTTTTTGTTAGTAATTGTTTTTTAATCTACATTACTTCAAGTTATTACAGTATGTCTCTATATACATATTTATTTATTTTTTTCATTGTTTTATTTCAATTTCTTACACACACTTGTTATTTCATATGTTGACCAGAGGGGGAGCACTTTTAAAACCGACACACAGTCGATTTGAAAAATCCCTCCTTTTTGGGACCACCCTCTTTTTGACCAGCAGGGGTGCAAATGAGACATTGTCTATTAGATGCAATGTTATTGGGACCATGATTTATGTCATCACTTGTTCACACCTCCTCATATAGAAGATACTTTTCCTTGTTGATGTCTCAAGAAGGGTAGAAATACAACACACACACACACGATCTTGTATTTCTTACCTTCTTGAGACCTGCGAAAAATGCCTACCTCTTTAGGAGCACCCTGTCTAGATATATAAAGATGTGTATTTACAACATTAATAATAAATACATACTATGCAAATATAAAAAAGCTTGTTGTGAAAAATGAGTTGGAATTTCACAGGAAAAAGATCACAATTTCACAAGAAAAACATAGAATTTTCGCAGTATTATAATAAAAGTCGTAATGTAATCAACGCAAGTCAAAATTTTACAGGAAAAACTGAACATTTGTGCAATATTATGATAAAAGTTGGAATTTTACTCAATAACAGTCACAATATTACAAGAAAAGCTTAGAATGTTGGCGATGTTATGAAAAGAGTCGTAATAACACTCGACAAAAGTCAAATTTTTAGAAGAAAACTTGTAAATATTGGCAATATTATGATATTAATCAACATTTTACTTGGCATAATTATGACAAAAGTCATAATTTACAAGAACAACAAAAAAAATTGGCAGGATTGTGATAAAAGTCTGAATTTTATACGACAAATGTTGCCATTTTGCATTCAAAAGTAAGAATTATACATAAAAAAAGTAGTAATTTTACGAGAAAATATTGCAATATTACAGAAACAGAGATACATTTTTCCCAATTTTATAAGAAAAAAGTCGACACCTTGTGAGAAAAAGACTGCGTTCAGTTCATTTTTCATTTTTTGAATTTTTTGTTTGTAATTGGTTTTTAATCTTCATTATTTACTTCAAGTTATTACAGTATGTATCTATATACATATTAATTTATTTTTTCATTGTTTTATTTCAATTTCCTCCACACACTTGTTATTTCATATGTTGACCAGAGGGGGAGCACTTTTAAACCAGACACACAGTCAATTGGAAAAATCCCTCCAGGGGTGCAAATGAGACATTGTCTATTAGATGCAATGTTATTGGGACCATGATTTATGTCATCACTTGTTCACACCTCCTCATATGGAAGATACTTTTCCCTGTTGATGTCTCAAGAAGGTTAGAAATACAAGAACACACACACACACACTTGTCTGGCACGCACTTTGACTTTACACCCGGGAACTCAAAATGTGTTTTATTTTTTTAATTGTCATTTTATTCAACTGGTCGAGAGGATCAAGAACTAAAAGAAAAAGATGTGTAAAATATTAGAGAGGTGACTTTTACCACACGTGCAGTCTCACACGAGCATTACATTGTCATTACAAATGTCAACAAATAATTACCGTAAATGATCCTTTGATAGCCCTTTATTTAAGACCAACTGGGAAGAGGATTTTAATCCGGAGAAAATAAACTAATAATGGTTTGGAGTGCATGAGAAAGTAGACAAGAAACAAATACATTGTACGACACAACCAATGTTAAAGGCCTACTGAAAGCCACTACTAGCGACCACGCAGTCTGATAGTTTATATATCAATGATGAAATCTTAACATTGCAACACATGCCAATACAGCCGGGTTAACTTATAAAGTGACATTTTAAATTTCCCGCGAAACTTCCGGTTGAAAACGTCTATGTATGATGACGTATGCGCGTGACGTCACTAGTTAAACGGAAGTATTGGTACACCATTGAATCCAATACAAAAAAGTTCTGTTTTCATCGCAAAATTCCACAGTATTCTGGACATCTGTGTTGGTGAATCTTTTGCAATTTGTTTAATGAACAATGAAGACTGCAAAGAAGAAAGCTGGAGGTGGGATCGGTGTATTAGCGGCTGGCTGCAGCAACACAACCAGGAGGACTTTGACTTGGATAGCAGACGCGCTAGCCGACGCTAGCCGCCGACCGCACGGATGATCGGGTGAAGTCCTTCGTCCTTCCGTCGATCGCTGGAACGCAGGTGAGCACGGGTGTTGATGAGCAGATGAGGGCTTGCTGGCGTAGGTGGAGCGCTAATGTTTTTAGCATAGCTTTGTGAGGTCCCGTTGCTAAGTTAGCTTCAATGGTGTCGTTAGCAACAGCATTGTTAAGCTTCGCCAAGCTGGGAATTATTAACCGTGTAGTTACATGTCCATGGTTTAATAGTATTGTTGATCTGCTGTCTATCCTTCCAGTCAGGGGTTTATTTCTTTTGTTTCTATCTGCATTTAAGCACGATGCTATCACATTAGCTCCGTAGCTAAAGAGCTTCGCCGATGTATTGTCGTGGAGGTAAAAGTCACTGTGAATGTCCATTTCGCGTTCTCGACTCTCATTTTCAAGAGGATATAGTATCCGAGGTGGTTTAAAATACAAATCCGTGATCCACAATAGAAAAAGGAGAAAGCGTGGAATCCAATGAGCCAGCTTGTACCTAAGTTACGGTCAGAGCAAAAAAAGATACACCCTGCACTGCACTCTAGTCCTTCACTCTCACGTTCCTCATCCACGAATCTTTCATCCTGGCTCAAATTAATGGGGTAATCGTCGCTTTCTCGGTCCGAATCTCTCCCGCTGCTGGTGTAAACAATGGAGTCCTTCCTCCTGTGACGTCACGCTACTTCCGGTACAGGCAAGGCTTTTTTTTTATCAGCGACCAAAAGTTGCGACCTTTATCGTCGATGTTCTCTACTAAATCCTTCCAGCAAAAATATGGCAATATCGCAAAATGATCAAGTATGACACATAGAATGGATCTGCTATCCCCGTTTAAATAAAGAAATGTCATTTCAGTAGGCCTTGAAGTAGTTGTGATGTGCAAACTGCTTAGTCAGCAATAATACCGCTGAGTCGTAGTAAACAACAATAGGTCAAGTGTTCATGAATTGGACAGAAACAGCTGAGTAACAACAGTTTTAAGATAATCAAGTTGCTAACGATACTTCAAATGCAGCTACTGCCATCTTGTGGAGTTAAAAAGAAATGACCCGGGTCTAAGAATGACGGTAAATTTCTTTCCAGACCACACGCCGCTGTGGTTAACTGAACGAAGGCGCTAAGTGGAGCATTTACGGTAAATAGCAATGATTCTACTTTGATTCCCGATGTTCTTTTGCTTTGGTTTCCACTCCTGATGTGCGTTTGACCTGCAAACAGTCGTAGCTTTCACGTTCACACACACACACACACACACTTGGTTTCATCGCCACGACAACCAAGATCTGTCACGACCGTCCGAAAGCCCCACGTCTCTCGTCACCGCCTCACCAGCGTTGGTCACTTTGACTGGAAAACACAAAAACGCGGGAAAAAAGAAGAAAAAAAAGTTCCGACCCTCAGCCGAGCGAGCGTTGGATGTTTAATTGGGAGGGGCTAACTTCCTCGCACCGAGCGACAAAGACGAGATTTTTTTTTTTTTTGGTACTATTTAACATTCCCGTTCCTGCCTGCAAGCTTGTGCTCTGTGCCTGTGTGTGGGTAGATTGTCTCGTCAGCCGTTTCTATGGCATAGCTTTGTCGTGAGAGAACTAGCGTCTTGTTTTTATATATATATATGTATAAATATATACTGTATATTAAAAATGTATTATTGGAAGAAGGGTGTGCTAAATGGACTAATTCTAACACGAGGTGTCAGAGTCTTATTGTGAAGGAGCATGAATCATCAGCAACTACCAAGCAGGCGGACAAGACCCTCCCTTCCTGTTAGCTCACTTTCATTTGACCAAGTGTTGTTCAGACTTTTTCTTTCCTCCTTCAAGTGTTCTGTAATGTGTGTTTTTTTTTTGTTCCCCCCCTCCGAAATGTGTACAAACTGCTTGTCAGAAGGAAGCAGGGTGGTCACAAAATAGTCCATGCTTTACTCCCCTGAAGCACACAGTAGACCCTGACCACCTTGCTCCCTCGTTTTATTGAGTCAGTCTTGAGTGCTAACCCATTTTCAAAATAAAACATGGTTTCTCAATTTAAAATCTCTGGCCGGACAATTTTTGTAGACCGCAGGGGACGTATTTTCAGAAATGCTACGTTCATTTTGCACGTGTTGTCAAAGCAAGGCACAGTCAGTTTGAAATATTAGCAAATTGCTAATAAAAGTGACAGGAACGCTCTGCTGTTTTTAAGGTTCAAGTCCTGTGGGGAGTGCTCAGAGAGTCTGGGGTATCGGACTGTCTGATTGTGGCGGTGCGCTCCCTGTATGATCAGTGTCAGAAATCCAAGATTTGTGACAGTGGGTTTTAAACAAGGCGTCAGGGGTGCAGGTCACTGGGGGGAGCATTCTGTTGGACTTTTGAGTCAAATAAAATAATTTCTGTCTTGTTCTCATTTAAGTTTGGAAAGTTTACCACCAACCATGCTTTTATGTCCTGAAGACAATTTAAAAGTGATTTTAAACTAGGTTGGTCCGCATTGCCGGCAGTGAGGGTTGGACTCCACCAAGGCTGCCCTTTGTCACCGATTCTGTTCATAACTTTTATGGACAGAATTTCTAGGCGCAGTCAAGGCGTTGAGGGGATCCGGTTTGGTGGCTGCAGGATTAGGTCTCTGCCTTTTGCAGATGATGTGGTCCTGATGGCTTCATCTGGGCCAGGATCTTCAGCTCTCACTGGATCGGTTCGCAGCCGAGTGTGAAGCGACTGGGATGAGAATCAGCACCTCCAAGTCCAAGTCCATGGTTCTCGTCTGGAAAAGGGTGGAGTGCCATCTCCGGGTTGGGGAGGAGACCTTGCCCCAAGTGGAGGAGTTCAAGTACCTCGGAGTCTTGTTCACGAGTGAGGGAAGAGTGGATCTTGAAATCGACAGGCGGATCGGTGCGGCGTCTTCAGTAATGCGGACGCTGTATCGATCCGTTGTGGTGAAGAAGGAGCTGAGCCGGAAGGCAAAGCTCTCAATTTACCGATCGATCTACGTTCCCATCCTCACCTATGGTCATGAGCTTTGGGTTATGACCGAAAGGACAAGATCACGGGTAAATGAGTTTCCTCCGCCGGGTGGTGGGGCTCTCTCTTATAGATAGGGTAAGAAGCTCTGCCATCCGGGAGGAGCTCAAAGTAAAGCCGCTGCTCCTCCACATGGAGAGGAGCCAGATGAGTTGGTTCGGGCATCTGGTCAGGATGCCACCCGAACGCCTCCCTAGGGAGGTGTTTAGGGCACGTCCGACCGGTAGGAGGCCACGGGGAAGACTCAGGACACGTTGGGAAGACTATGTCTCCCGGCTGGCCTGGGAACGCCTCGGGATCCCCTGGGAGGAGCTGGACCAAGTGGCTGGTGAGAGGAAAGTCTGGGCTTCCCTGCTTAGGCTGCTGCCCCCGCGACCCGACCTCGGATAAGCCGAAGAAGATGGATGGATGGATAATAATTTCCAACATGCATGCAACGACAACGTACTACGTCACATATTTACAATTTCACAGCTCTGCAAAAAGGAGTAGGAAGAAGCAGAGCTTATTTAAACCTACACCTTTTCACTGCAATCCCTACATGTAACACATGTATATTCACTTCCTGTATGCTTTTTTTTTTTTTTTTAAACAAATAATAATGAAGTTTACATGAATAGATCAGTGTTTTTCAACCATAGAGATGATCTAATTTCACCTATTTGAGTTAAAAAATATTTTTTGCAAACCAGTAATTATAGTCTGCAAATGATGTGTTGTTGTTGAGTGTCGGTGCTGTCTAGAGCTCGGCAGAGTAACCGTGTAATACTCTTCCATATCAGTAGGTGGCAGCAGGTAGCTAATTGCTTTGCAGATGTGGGAAACAGCGGGAGGCAGTGTGCAGGTAAAATGGTGTCTAATGCTTAAACCAAAAATAAACAAAAGGTGAGTGCCCCTAAGAAAAGGCATTGAAGCTTAGGGAAGGCTATGCAGAACTAAACTAAAACTGAACTGGCTGCAAAGTAAACAAAACCAGAATGCTGGACGACAGCAAAGACTTACTGTGGAGCAAAGACAATGTACATCCGAACATGACATGACAATCAACAATGTCCGCACAAAGAAGGATAAAAACAACTGAAATATTCTTGATTGCTAAAACAAAGTAGATGCGGGAAATATCGCTCAAAGGAAGACATGAAACTGCTACAGGAAAATACCAAAAAAAGAGAAAAAGCCACCAAAATAGGAGCGCAAGACAAGAACTAAAACACTACACACAGGAAAACAGCAATAAACTCCAAATAAGTCAGGGTGTGATGTGACAGGTGGTGACAGTACACCTACTTTGAGACAAGAGCTACATTGATGCATGCTTGGTTATGCTTTAAAGTCATATACAACAATTGCGACAACGACTTTTTACTGTCAACTGAGTTTCGTTTTTTAATGATGTCTGCTGGTGGTGTGCCTCCGCATTTTTTCAATGAAAAAAATGTGCTTTGGCTCAAAAAAGGTTGAAAAACACTGCTCTAGAAAATAAACTGGAATTCGCATAATTTTCAGATTATGTGCTAGAGATATAAAACTTGACAAAGATCTATTGTTCTGTTGGTTTTCAGGACTTACTGTAAAAAATATCCTCTATATCAGTTTTTTAACCAAAAAACAACTTTTTTCTCAGCTGTGTGCCGTATGGTCTGTGGTGGTACTCAGTTGTAATACACTTTTTCTACCACTTGTGGCAGTAATGACAATATCAAACAATCGGAAGAAGTCTGGAGAGTTCATTTAAAGCAGAGCTGGGCAAATATTTGGACTCGGGGGCCACATTGAGAGAAAAAATGTGTCTGGGGGTATAAATGATATATACTCATTTAGCTGTACAGTATGTGTGTTTGGCTGCCTTTTTTCAGGAACACTAATACCAAAAGTCACATAGACCACGCTAAAAAAAAACGGAATGGAATTTTACAGTTTTTTACTGAATGGGACCCCCAAAATGTACATGAAAATAAAGAAAGTGGGATTTACAATATTAACTATGACCAATAAAACACTGAATATTAACAACATATGAACATCGCTCTTCTTTTACGTGGGATTTACAATATTAACTACAAACAATAAAACACTGAATATTAACAACATATGAACATCGCTCCTCTTTTACGTGGGATTTACAATATCAACTATGAACAATAAAACACTGAATATTAACAACATATGAACATCGCTCCTCTTTTACGTGGGATTTACAATATCAACTATGAACAATAAAACACTGAATATTAACAACATATGAACATCGCTCCTCTTTTACGTGGGATTCACGATATCAATTACGAACAATAAAACACTGAATATTAACAACATATGAACATCGCTTCTCTTTTACGTGGGATTTACAATATCAACAATGAACAATAAAACACTGAATATTAACAACATATGAACATCGCTCCTCTTAAGTGGGATTTACAATATTAACTATGAACAATAAAACACTGAATATTAACAACATATGAACATCGCTCCTCTTTTACGTGGGATTTACAATATCAACTATGACCAATAAAACACTGAATATTAACAACATATGAACATCGCTCCTCTTTTATGTGGGATTTACAATATCAATTACGAACAATAAAACACTGAATATTAACAACATATCAACATCGCTTCTCTTTTACGTGGGATTTACAATATCAACAATGAACAATAAAACACTGAATATTAACAACATATGAACATCGCTCCTCTTAAGTGGGATTTACAATATTAACTATGAACAATAAAACACTGAATATTAACAACATATGAACATCGCTCTTCTTTTATGTGGGATTTACAATATCAATTACGAACAATAAAACACTGAATATTAACAACATATGAACATCGCTTCTCTTTTACGTGGGATTTACAATATCAACAATGAACAATAAAACACTGAATATTAACAACATATGAACATCGCTCCTCTTAAGTGGGATTTACAATATTAACTATGAACAATAAAACACTGAATATTAACAACATATGAACGTCGCTCCCTTTTTTAAGTGGGATTTACAATATCAACTATGAACAATAAAACACTGAATATTAACAACATATGAACGTCACTCCTCTTTTACGTGGGATTTACAATATTAACTATGAACAATAAAACACTGAATATTAACAACATATGAACATCGCTTCTCTTTTATGTGGGATTTACAATATTAACTACGAACAATAAAACACTGAATATTAACAACATATGAACATCACTTCTCTTTTATGTGGGATTTACAATATCAACTACGAACAATAAAACACTGAATATTAACAACATATGAACATCGCTTCTCTTTTATGTGGGATTTACAATATTGACTACGAACAATAAAACACTGAATATTAACAACATATGAACATCGCTTCTCTTTTACGTGGGATTTACAATATCAACTACGAACAATAAAACACTGAATATTAACAACATATGAACATCGCTCCTCTTTTACGTGGGATTTACAATATTAGCTATGAACAATAAAACACTGAATATTAACAACATATGAACATCACTTCTCTTTTACGTGGGATTTACAATATTAACTATGAACAATAAAACACTGAATATTAACAACATATGAACATCGCTCCTCTTTTACGTGGGATTTACAATATCAACTATAGAGAAGTTTCTAAGGCGCGAAAGTGGCGAAGCTGTATTTTCATTTGCACTTTAATTCTATTGACAACTATTTAATATTAATTCAGTTAGAATGTTTTTTTAGTACTGCGTAATTGCATGTCAATTTAATTTATCCGTTTTTCCAAGTCCCTTCTTTTGCAGTATATTTGGTCAGTCCTTATTTTTCTCAACACCCTCACCTAAAACTAAGGTTTGTGTTGAATAGATGATCTTTGTGATTAACACAGGCTTTCACATTGTTTGGCAAGGTGCATCCTGTTAGATGATGTGTAATATCGAATACGATTAAAACCAAGAATAAGCGTACGAACTCAGTGTTAATATTTGAGTAGGCCCTGCTCCCCTCTGTAGTGGAAAACTCGGGCCCCGGGGTCGAAAAAGGTTGAAAACCCTGCAGTACGTGACAGGAACATTGCTGTATTTAAGGATCGACTACAAAAACGTTCAGACATCCTTTAAATGACAAGAGCACTTTGCTGGGTTTAAAAACAACTTACTGCAATACAACAAAACACTGCAAGGATCCGCTTAGGCAGGGTTGTCAAAGTCAAGGCCCGGGGGCCACATCCGGCCCGCGAATAATGATCTATGGCCCCCTGGATGATATTTGATTAGTATTAGAACCGGCCCGCAGGCCACAGCCGCCTGCTGCTGTTTTGCACGCACCAATACTCCACCAGTGTTGGCGCTAGGAATTTTTTTAAATGGGGTCCCAGGGGCCCCATCAAGTCATAAAAATGGGGTCCCACAGTAAATTTTTGTAAGCGTTTTGAAAACAAATGATAAATGTATGCATCATCCTGTTATATCTCACATTCTATATTGTGTTTTGGAAAAAGGTGGTCATAAACGTTACTTCATTCATTAAAAAAAAAAATAATACAAAAGAAAACACATTTTTATGCATATGTAAAAAATTCACTTTCTTCTTTACTGCTGTCGGTATTTTTTTCTATATTTTTATTGTATTATTTTCAGAAAGTGTTTGTTCTATTTTTGGCCAAAGTAAGACAAAGAAAACAATCTGAGGTTGTCTTTATTTTTTAGATTTAATGCCATGATTTCAATAATCTGGCCCTCCGTGTGCACAGATTTTACATTTTAAAATATAAAACTAAGACATGTTTTTAAGGACCTACTGCATCCACGAGTAAAATGGACCTACGGCAAAAAATAAATAAAAGTGAATCAAAGATCCTCTATATCAGTGTTTTTCAACCACTGTGCCGCGGCGCACACCCGTGAGATACAGTCTGGTGTGCCGTGGGAGATGATCTAATTTCACCTACTTGGGTTAAAAATATTTTTAGCAAACCAGTAATTATAGTCTGCAAATGATGTGTTGTTGTTGTTGAGTGTCGGTGCTGTCTAGAGCTCGGCAGAGTAACCGTGTAATACTCTTCCAAATCAGTAGGTGGCAGCAGGTAGCTAATTGCTTTGTAGCGGGAGGCAGTGTGCAGGTAAAAAGGTGTCTAATGCTTCAACCAAAAATAAACAAAAGGTGAGTGCCCCTAAGAAAAGGCATTGAAGCTTAGGGAAGGCTATGCAGAACGGAACTAAAACTGAACTGGCTACAAAGTAAACAAAAACAGAATGCTGGACGACAGCAAAGACTTACTGAGGCGCAAAGACGGCGTCCACGATGTACATCCGAACGTGACATGACAATCAACAATGTCCCCACAAAGAAGGATAAAAACAACTGAAATATTCTTGATTGCTAAAACAAAGTAGATGCGGGAAATATGACTCAAAGGAAGACATGAAACTGCTACAGGAAAATACCAAAAAAAGAGAAAAAGCCACCAAAATAGGAGCGCAAGACAAGAAGTAAAACACTACACACAGGAAAACAGCAAAAAAGTCCAAATAAGTCAGGGTGTGATGTGACAGGTGGTGACAGTACACCTACTTTGAGACAAGAGCTATATTGATGCATGCTTGGTTATGCTTTAAAGTCGTATCCAAAACGACTTTTTACTGTCAACTGAGTTTCATTTTTTAATGATTTCTGCTGGAGGTGTGCCTCCGGATTTTTTTCTCCGCAAAAAATGTGCCTTGGCTCAAAAAAGGTTGAAAAACACTACATAACTGGACCAGTGCTGTTTTTAAAGGCCTACTGAAAGCCACTACTAGCGACCACGCAGTCTGATAGTTTATATATCAATGATGAAATCTTAACATTGCAACACATGCCAATACGGCCGGGTTAACTTATAAAGTGACATTTTAAATTTCCCGGGAAACTTCCGGTTGAAAACGTCTATGTATGATGACGTATGCGCGTGACGTCAATCGTTGAAACGGAAGTATTGGTACACCATTGAATCCAATACAAAAAGCTCTGTTTTCACCACATAATTCCACAGTATTCTGGACATCTGTGTTGGTGAATCTTTTGCAATTTGTTTAATGAACAATGAAGACTGCAAAGAAGAAAGTTGTAGGTGGGATCGGTGTATTAGCGGCTGGCTGCAGCAACACAACCAGGAGGACTTTGAGTTGGATAGCAGATGCGCTATCCGACGCTAGCCGCCGACCGCATCGATGATCGGGTGAAGTCCTTCGTCGCTCCGTCGATCGCTGGAACGCAGGTGAGCACGGGTGTTGATGAGCAGATGAGCGCTGGCTGGCGTAGGTGGATAGCTAAGGTTTTTAGCATAGCTCTGTGAGGTCCCGTAGCTAAGTTAGCTTCAATGGCGTCGTTAGCAACAGCATTGTTAAGCTTCGCCAGGCTGGAAAGCATTAACCGTGTAGTTACATGTCCATGGTTTAATAGTATTGTTGATCTTCTGTCTATCCTTCCAGTCAGGGGCTTATTTCTTTTGTTTCTATATGCAGTTGAGCCTGATGCTATCACGTTAGCTCTGTAGCTAAAGTGCTTCGCCGATGTATTGTCGTGGAGATAAAAGTCACTGTGAATGTTCATTTCGCGTTCTCGACTCTCATTTTCAAGAGGATATAGTATCCGAGGTGGTTTAAAATACAAATCCGTGATCCACAATAGAAAAAGGAGAGAGTGTGGAATCCAATGAGCCAGCTTGTACCTAAGTTACGGTCAGAGCGAAAAAAGATACGTCCTGCACTGCACTCTAGTCCTTCACTCTCACGATCCTCATCCACGAATCTTTCATCCTGGCTCAAATTAATGGGATAATCGTCGCTTTCTCGGTCCGAATCGCTCTCGCTGCTGGTGTAAACAATGGGGAAATGTGAGGAGGCTTTCAACCTGTGACGTCACGCTACTTCCGGTACAGGCAAGGCTTTTTTTTTATCAGCGACCAAAAGTTGCGAACTTTATCGTCGATGTTCTCTACTAAATCCTTTCAGCAAAAATATGGCAATATCGCGAAATGATCAAGTATGACACATAGAATGGATCTGCTATCCCCGTTTGAATAAAAAAGCTTCATTTCAGTAGGCCTTGAAGGATCGACAGCAGACATTTTCAGAGATCCTTTACATGACAGGAGCGATTTGCTATCTCTTAGGAACCTACTCTACTGGATTGCCTGTACTCAAAGATCCTCTAAATCAGTGGTCCCCAACCACCGGTCCGTGGATCGATTGGTACCAGGCCGCACAACAAATAAAAAAAATTTAAAAAATGAATTACATTTTTTTTTTTTTCAAAATTAAATCAACATAAAAAACACAAGATACACTTACAATTAGTGCACCAACCCAAAAAACCTCCCTCCCCCATTTACACTCATTCACACAAAAGGGTTGTTTCTTTCTGTTATTAATATTCTGCTTCCTACATTATATATCAATATATATCAATACAGCCTGCAAGGGATACAGTCCGTTTATTTATTTATTTATTTTCATGACTATTTACATTGTAGATTGTCACTGAAGGCATCACAACTATGACACCTGTGAAGTGAAAACCATTTCAGGTGACGACCTCTTGAAGCTCATGGAGAGAATGCTAAGAGTGTGCAAAGCAGTAATCAGAGCAAAAGGGTGGCTATTTTGAAGGAACTAGAATATAAAACATGTTTTCAGTTGTTTCCCCTTTTTTTTGTTAAGTACATAACTCCACATGTGTTCATTCATAGTTTTGATGTGACAATCTATAGTGTAAATAGTCATGAAAATAAAGAAAACACATTGAATAAGAAGGTGTGTCCAAACTTTTGGCCTGTACTGTATAAATATACATATACACAAATATACATATATATATATATATATATATATATATACACTACCGTTCAAAAGTTTGGGGTCACCCAAACAATTTTGTGGAATAGCCTTCATTTCTAAGAACAAGAATAGACTGTCAAGTTTCAGATGAAAGTTCTCTTTTTCTGGCCATTTTGAGCGTTTAATTGACCCCACAAATGTGATGCTCCAGAAACTCAATCTGCTCAAAGGAAGGTCAGTATTGTAACTTCCGTAACGAGCTAAACTGTTTTCAGATGTGTGAACATGACTGCACAAGGGTTTTCTAATCATCAATTAGCCTTCTGAGCCAATGAGCAAACACATTGTACCATTAGAACACTGGAGTGATAGTTGCTGGAAATGGGCCTCTATACACCTACGTAGATATTGCACCAAAAACCAGACATTTGCAGCTAGAATAGTCATTTACCACGTAGAGGGTATTTACCGTATAGAGTGTATTTCTTTAAAGTTAAGACTAGTTTAAAGTTATCTTCATTGAAAAGTACAGTGCTTTTCCTTAAAAAATAAGGACATTTCAATGTGACCCCAAACTTTTGAACGGTAGTGTATATATATATATATAAAAAAAGCACTGCAAAAAGTCAGTGTTCAAAAGCAAGAAAAAAAATTACAAAAATGAGGGGTATTTTACTTGAACTAAGCAAAATTATCTGCCGATGGAACAAGAACATTTGGCTTGTCAAGACTTTCCAAAGCAAGTAAAATTAGCTAACCTCAAAAATACCTTAAAATAAGTATATTCTCACTAATAACAAGTGCACTTTTCTTGGTACAAAAAAATATATATATGAGACCTTTTTGCTCAATATGTTGAAAAATATTCTTAAATGAAGTAAATGCTAGTGCCATTATCTTGACATAATGATATGCGCTCGGCATTACATTTCTTGAAACCAGCAAACTTATACTAAAAACTAGTTTATTGTTCTTAATGGAAAGGCAACAAGGCAAGCGCTTGTTACTCTCGGGGTCTTCTAGCCGCTCAGGCAAATCATATGGTCTAAAAATGCATTTTTCCATGGACAACATGACATCATCGCGCCAAGTGCGTGCTCTTTCAGTCATTTAGTGCGCATATATACAGCCCGGCCCCCCGGCCAAAATGTTTTTAATTTTAAAGAATTTACCTGAATGTGCAGGAACCTTTTCTGTTCAAAATTGTTAGAAATGTTAAATGTTGAAATATTAACTGTCAGTTTACTGTACTGTGCCAACTGTACTGCTATATGAGTACGTGTTTTCTATTGTTTCATTGAAAATAAAACAGCAAAGTCCATTTGGCTGTCATCTGTTTTAATTATGACACACAATTGTGTCAAAGTCATGATTTTTTTTTTCATGCTTGAAATAAGAAATGATTACTTTAAAAAAGTAGTTTTATACTTGTGAGTGTTGATGACGCAACAGTTGATATTCTAGTTTCAAGCATGTTTTACTCAATATAGGTCATAACATCTCAGCAACAAGCTGTAATATCTTACTGAGATCATTTAGGACCAAAACACCTAAAACAAGTAAAACACTCTAACATAAAATCTGCTTAGTGAGAAGAATTATCTTATCAGACAGAAAATAAGCAAAGATCACCCTTATTTGACATATTTCATCCTACTTAGATTTCACTTTTTGCAGTACAGTACAGGCCAAAAGTTTGGACACACCTTCTCATTCTCAACACAACTGATGGTCTCCAGCAAGAAATTCCACTAATCAACCCTCATAAGGCACACCTGTGACGTGAAAACCATTTCAGGTGACTACCTCTTGACGCTCATGGAGAGAATGCCAAGAGTGTGCAAAGCAGTAATCCGAGCAAAGGGTGGCTATTTTGAAGAAACTAGAATATAAAACACATTTTCACTCATTTCACCTTTTTTTTGTTAAGTACATAACTGAGAGTGTCCGCCCTGAGATCGGGTAGGTCGTGAGTTCCAACCCCCGCCCGAGTCATACCAAAGACTATAAAAATGGGAGCCATTACCTCCCTGCTTGGCACTCAGCATCAAGGGTTGGAATTGGAGGGTTAAATCACCAAAATGAGTCCTGGGTGTGGCCACTGCTGCTGCTCACTGCTCCCCTTACCTCCCAGGGGGTGAGGGGTCAAATGCAGAGGGTAAGTTCACCACACCTAGTGTGTGTGTGACTATCAGTGGTACTTTAACTTTAACTCCACATGTGTTCATTCATAGGTTTGATGTGACAATCTACAAACCCCGTTTCCATATGAGTTGGGAAATTGTGTTAGATGTAAATATAAACGGAATACAATGATTTGCTAATCCTTTTCAACCCATATTCAGTTGAATATGCTACAAAGACAACATATTTGATGTTCAAACTCAAACTTTATTTTTTTTTTTTGAAATAATAATTAACTTAGAATTTCATGGCTGCAACACGTGCCAAAGTAGTTGGGAAAGGGCATGTTCACCACTGTGTTACATGGCCTTTCCTTTTAACAACACTCAGTAAAGGTTTGGGAACTGAGGAGACACATTTTTGAAGCTTCTCAGGTGGAATTCTTTCCCATTCTTGCTTGATGTACAGCTTAAGTTGTTCAACAGTCCGGGGGTCTCCCTTGTGCTATTTTAGGCTTCATAATGCGCCACACATGTTCAATGGGAGACAGGTCTGGACTACAGGCAGGCCAGTCTAGTACCCGCACTCTTTTACTATGAAGCCACGTTGATGTAACACGTGGCTTGGCATTGTCTTGCTGAAATAAGCAGGGGCGTCCATGGTAACGTTGCTTGGATGGCAACATATGTTGCTCCAAAACCTGTATGTACCTTTCAGCATTAATGGTGCCTTCACAGATGTGTAAGTTACCCATGTTTTGGGCAATAATACACCCCCATACCATCACACATGCTGGCTTTTACACTTTGCGCCTATAACAATCCGGATGGTTCTTTTCCTCTTTGGTCCGGAGGACACGACGTCCACAGTTTCCAAAAACAATTTGAAATGTGGACTCGTCAGACCACAGAACACTTTTCCACTTTGTATCAGTCCATCTTAGATGAGCTCAGGCCCAGTGAAGCCGACGGCCTTTCTGGGTGTTGTTGATAAACGGTTTTCGCCTTGCATAGGAGAGTTTTAACTTGCACTTACAGATGTAGCGACCAACTGTAGTTACTGACAGTGGGTTTCTGAAGTGTTCCTGAGTCCATGTGGTGATATCCTTTACACACTGATGTCGCTTGTTGATGCAGTACAGCCTGAGGGATGGAAGGTCACGGGCTTAGCTGCTTACGTGCAGTGATGTCTCCAGATTCTCTGAACCCTTTGATGATATTACGGAGCGTAGATGGTGAAATCCCTAAATTCCGTGCATTGGCTGGTTGAGAAAGGTTTTTCTTAAACTGTTCAACAATTTGCTCACGCATTTGTTGACAAAGTGGTGACCCTCGCCCCATCCTTGTTTGTGAATGACTGAGCATTTCATGGAATCTACTTTTATACCCAATCATGGCACCCACCTGTTCCCAATTAGCCTGTTCACCTGTGGGATGTTCCAAATAAGTGTTTGATGAGCATTCCTCAACTTTATCAGTATTTATTGCCACCTTTCCCAACTTCTTTGTCACGTGTTGCTGGCATCAAATTCTAAAGTTAATGATTATTTGCAAAAAAAAAATGTTTATCAGTTTGAACATCAAATATGTTGTCTTTGTAGCATATTCAACTGAATATGGGTTGAAAATGATTTGCAAATCATTGTATTCCGTTTATATTTACATCTAACACAATTCCCCAACTCATATGGAAACGGGTTTGTAGAATGTAAATAGTCATGAAATAAAGAACAAGCATTGAGGGAGAAGGTGTTCTGTACTTTGTTCAAAGGCCTTCAAATGGTTCAAATAAAAACGACATATTTTGGTATTTTAGTTCAGGGCTGATTGATTCAGAGATGTGAACAAGGGAAACAATTTAAGAACATATCACGGGCAAAAATACATCAAGACATTTTGTTGTTGTTGAAATGACAACAAAAATCCTTCTTAGTCCGCTGAGGGTTGAAGGACAATAATGTAAAGATCCTCTATTCCAAGAAGTGTTTCTTTCTAAGGACCACCTGGAAAACGTTAGTCATCAGTTAACAGGCGCTTGGACTCGCATGCAATGCCTCATATTGTCCAGCAGATGTCAGTGTACGCAAGAGCCGATACCATGTCTAGTCTTCACTTTTTTTTTCTTTTTTTTTTCTGCTGGGTCATGGATGGAGAGTGTTCCAGTTTGCTCGCAGCTCCAACAGGTTGCACTCGGGCGGGAGCTGTGGGGTGTGGGGGGGGAGATTCCGTCATGTCATAAATGTTGCCCACACACACGCAGCAGATGCCAGTACACACTTGTTGCACAATGTCCAAATAA
>NC_084740.1:7004752-7162252 GCF_033978785.1 Entelurus aequoreus
TGCTAATACACCTGTTGTCTGCCAATACACCTTCTATACACCTGTTCTCTGCCAATACACCTGTTGTCTGCTAATACACCTGTTGTCTGCTAATACACCTGTTGTCTGCCAATACACCTGTTGTCTGCTAATACACCTGTTGTCTGCTAATACACCTGTTGTCTGCCAATACACCTGTTGTCTGCCAATACACCTTCTATACACCTGTTGTCTGCCAATACACCTGTTGTCTGCTAATACACCTGTTGTCTGCCAATACACCTATACACCTGTTGTCTGCCAATACACCTATACACCTGTTGTCTGCTAATAAACCTATTGTCTGCCAATACACCTGTTGTCTGCTAATACACCTGTTGTCTGCCAATACACCTTCTATACACCTGTTGTCTGCCAATACACCTGTTGTCTGCTAATACACCTGTTGTCTGCCAATACACCTGTTGTCTGCTAATACACCTGTTGTCTGCTAATACACCTGTTGTCTGCCAATACACCTGTTGTCTGCCAATACACCTTCTATACACCTGTTGTCTGCCAATACACCTGTTGTCTGCTAATACACCTTCTATACACCTGTTGCCTGCTAATACACCTGTTGTCTGCTAATACACCTTCTATACACCTGTTGTCTGCTAATACACCTTCTATACACCTGTTGTCTGCTAATACACCTGTTGTCTTTTAATACACCTTCTATACACCTGTTGTCTGTTAATACACCTTCTATACACCTGTTGTCTGCTAATACACCTTCTATACACCTGTTGTTTGCTAATATACCTTCTATACACTTGTTGTCTGCTAATACACCTGTTGTCTGCTAATACACCTTCTATACACCTGTTGTCTGCTAATACACCTGTTGTCTGCTAATACACCTTCTATACACCTGTTGTCTGCTAATACACCTTCTATACACCTGTTGTTTGCTAATATACCTTCTATACACCTGTTGTCTGCTAATACACCTGTTGTCTTCTAATACACCTTCTATACACCTGTTGTCTGCTAATACACCTTCTATACACCTGTTGTCTGCTAATACACCTTCTATACACCTGCTGTCTGCTAATACACCCTCTATACACCTGTTGTCTGCTAATACACCTTCTATACACCTGTTGTCTGCTAATATACCTTCTATACACCTGTTGTCTTCTAATACACCTTCTATACACCTGTTGTCTGCTAATGCACCTTCTATACACCTGTTGTCTGCCAATACACCTTCTATACACCTGTTGTCTGCTAATACACCTTCTATACACCTGTTGTCTGCTAATACACCTTCTATACACCTGTTGTCTGCTAATACACCTTCTATACACCTGTTGTCTGCTAATACACCTGTTGTCTTTTAATACACCTTCTATACACCTGTTGTCTGTTAATACACCTGCTGTCTGCTAATACACCTTCTATACACCTGTTGTCAGCTAATACACCTTCTATACACCTGTTGTCTGCTAATACACCTTCTATACACCTGTTGTTTGATAATATACCTTCTATACACCTGTTGTCTGCTAATACACCTGTTGTCTGCTAATACACCTTCTATACACCTGTTGTCTGCTAATACACCTGTTGTCTGCTAATACACCTTCTATACACCTGTTGTCTGCTAATACACCTTCTATACACCTGTTGTTTGCTAATATACCTTCTATACACCTGTTGTCTGCTAATACACCTGTTGTCTTCTAATACACCTTCTATACACCTGTTGTCTGCTAATACACCTGTTGTCTGCTAATACACCTTCTATACACCTGTTGTCTGCTAATACACCTTCTATACACCTGCTGTCTGCTAATACACCCTCTATACACCTGTTGTCTGCTAATACACCTTCTATACACCTGTTGTCTGCTAATATACCTTCTATACACCTGTTGTCTTCTAATACACCTTCTATACACCTGTTGTCTGCTAATGCACCTTCTATACACCTGTTGTCTGCCAATACACCTTCTATACACCTGTTGTCTGCTAATACACCTTCTATACACCTGTTGTCTGCTAATACACCTTCTATACACCTGTTGTCTGCTAATACACCTTCTATACACCTGTTGTCTGCTAATTGATGCCAAACTTAGCACGTCATGCATGATCACTAATCATGTGTCATGACTTTCAAGCAGGGGGGTCAGAAGTCATTGTAGGTGGGGGGCACATGGAGAAATATCTCCTCACGGCATGATAACTTCAAAATAAAAACAACTTCAGAATGTTTTCTTTGTTTCAAAATAGAACAAGCACATTCTAAAAATGTACAAATCATAATGTTGTTGTTTTTTTACACTTACATGTTGCGGTTAATAGTATATATACTTTATTAGTCATTATTTATACTTTCTGAATAAATGATGTGATAATGTTCATCAGTCAACTCATTTGTGTTACATTTCAATCTATCAAGATACAAAAAATGATATCAAAATCAAATTACAGGATGTTATTTATGTAGTTTGATCATTTTCCTCGACTGGTGTACTAACGTGTGGTTTATTTTTTTTACATATGTAGCATTATCTACAAAGATACAAATAATTGCTATTGCGACATCTAGTGGACACATTTAGAACAGCAGTTTCTTTCATTCAAAAATGCTGGCAATGTAGCTAGCGTGCTAATCGCTGGCTAGCTCAAATGCTAACATGAATACAAGACCCATTAACGTCTTTCCCCATTTCTAACATCATACTCCAATATAAAATACGAAAATAAACATTTTTAAATACTCAAATATGTCTTTTAAGAACACCACACTCACTGATACTAATTTGCTGGCAATGTAGCTAGCGCGCTAATCGCTGTCTAGCTCAAATGCTAACATGAATACGAGACACATTAACGTATTTACCCATTTCTAACGTCATACTCCAATATAAAATACTTTCTGAATAAATGATGTGATAATGTTCATCATTGGTGTTAAATTTTCAATCTATCAAGATAAAAAAATAATATCAAAATCAAATTACAGGATGTTATTTATGTAGTTCGATCATTTTCCTCGACTGGTGCACTAACATCATGTAGTTTATTTATTTATTTTTACATATCTACAAAGATACAAAGAATTGCTATTGCGACATCTAGTGGACACATTTAGAACAGCAGTTTCATTAAAAAACGCTGGCAACATAGCTAGCGCGCTAATCGCTGGCTAGCTGAAATGCTAACATGAATACAAGACACATTAACGTATTTACCCATTTCTAACGTCATACTCCAATATAAAATACGAAAATAAACATAGTTAAATACTCAAATATGTCTCTTAAGAACACCACACTCACTGACACTGCTCATTTGCTGGCAAAGGACCTAGCGCGCTAATCGCTGGTTAGCTGAAATGCTAACATGAATACAAGACACACTAACGTATTTACTCATTTCTAACGTCATACTCCAATATAAAATACTTTCTGAATAAATGATGTGATAATGTTCATCATTGGTGTTAAATTTCAATCTATCAAGATAAAAAAATAATATCAAAATCAAATTACAGGATGTTATTCATGTAGTTTGCTAATTTTCCTCAACATGTGTTTATTTTTAATTTTTTTACATATGTACTACACTCTACAAAGATACAAAGAAGTGCTATTGTGACATCTAGTGGACACATTTAGAACAGCAGTTTCTTTCATTCAACATAGCTAGCGCGCTAATCGCTGGCTAGCTGAAATGCTAACATGAATACAAGACACATTAACGTATTTCCCCATTTCTAACGTCATACTCCAATCTAAAATATGGAAATAAACATATTTAAATATTCAAATATGTCTCTTAAGAACACCACATTCACTGATACTGCTCATTTGCTGGCAACGTAGCTAGCGCGCTAATCGCTGGCTAGCTGAAATGCTAACATAAATACAAGACACATTAACGTCTTACTCCAATCTAAAATACAAAAATAAACATATTTAAATACTCAAATATGTCTCTTAAGAACACCACACACTGATACTGCTCATTTGCTGGCAACGGAGCTAGCGTGCTAATCGCTAGCTAGCTCAAATGCTAACATGAATACAAGACACATTAACATCTTTCCCCATTTCTAACGTCATACTCCAATCTAAAATACGAAAATAAACACATTTAAATACTCAAATATGTCTCTTAAGAACACCACACTCACTGATACTGCTCATTTGCTGGCAACGTAGCTAGCGCGCTAATCGCTGGCTAGCTGAAATGCTAACATGAATACAAGACACATTAACGTATTTACCCATTTCTAACATCATACTCCAATATAAAATACTTTCTGAATAAATTATGTGGTTTATTTTGTTACACAAGTAGCATCATCTACAAAGATACAAAGAATTGCTATTGTGACATCTAGTGGACACATTTAGAACAGCAGTTTCTTTCATTCAAAAATGTTGGCTCATTTTTATACTTAGCAAACTCATCCCGCGGGCCGGATAAAACCTGTTCACGGACCTTACGTTTGACACCCCTGCTTTAAACCATGACACTAATGACTTCCCCCCCCTGCCCCCCAGCTCACAGACCAGCGGAATCAGGGTGATCGCCTCATGCGGGCACAGCCAAGGTCCGAGCGCATAGGGGTCTGACAAAAATGGGCGTGCTCCAGCTCCACAACCCCGCTCACCCCAGCACGCTCCTGCAGCGAGCCAATCAGATGCGCCTGACGGGGACCCTGTGCGACGTCATCATCACGGTGGACGGCCACGAGTTCCCGGCGCACCGCACCGTCCTGGCGTGCACCAGCAAGATGTTTGAGATCCTGTTCCACCGCAGCAGCCTGCGCTACGCCCTGGACTTCCTGTCCCCGAAGACCTTCCAGCAGATCCTGGAGTACGCCTACACCGCCTCACTGCAGGCCACCGCCGAGGACCTGGACGACCTGCTGTACGCCGCGGAGATCCTGGAGATCGAGTTCCTGGAGGAGCAGTGCCTGAAGGTGCTGGAGACCATCCAGGCGGAGGAGAGCGACGACACGGCGGTGAGCCACCACGGTGACCGGGCCAGACACTGGAGACACATGATGTCCAAGAAGCATTCCATCCCTGACGGCTCCGCGTGCACCAACCCCAGCGCTCTGCACCACCTGGCGCTCTACCACATGACGG
The DNA here is from genome assembly GCF_033978785.1 of Entelurus aequoreus. Classification (NCBI taxonomy): domain Eukaryota; kingdom Metazoa; phylum Chordata; class Actinopteri; order Syngnathiformes; family Syngnathidae; genus Entelurus; species Entelurus aequoreus. Next base: position 7,009,885 of record NC_084740.1, read on the forward strand.
AAAGGAGTCCGCCGGGGACAGAGTCCGCCGCACCTCCTGAATTGAGCCCCAAGCTGGACATTGACATGGACATCACCCGCCGGCCTCACCGGGGCAACGCCGAGGCCCCGACCCTTGAACCGGTGCGGGGCATCAAATCGGAGAACATGCAGGTGGACGAGGCGGACTTCTGCGTGGGCGGCTCCTCCGGGGCCGGGGACGGGTGCTCACCGTCCGATCCAAACAGGGACGAGGGCCCGGGGACGCCGCTGAGAAGCAGCGTGATCACCAGCACCCGGGAGCTCCACGGCAACCCCGACGACAGCGCCCAAGGGCTGGGGAGCTCTCTGGATTTTTTCCCCGGCTTAGTGGAGAAACACCTGGGCTCGCTGTACTCGGTCACTGCCGCCCGCCCGGGGGAGGCCACCACGCCCCTTTCCGTGCCCTCGTCCCTGGGCGTGCCGCTGGACCCGAGGGCCTACGGCGGCCTGCTGCACCAGGGCCTGCTGCACAGGGAGCTCCTCAGCAGGCTGGGACAGTTTGCGGCGGGCATGCGGCACGAGGGCTCCGCTCAGGGGCCGCAGTGTTGTGGCGAGTGCGGGCTGCAGCTGCACAGCAGGCAGGCTTTGGAGCAGCACAGGTAACAACACAGTCTGACACTTGATATGCTCGCCTCAACACAACACAACACAACACCACACCACACCACACCACACAATACATCTGCCAAGGCCAAACACTCCCGAGTCGGACCAAACGCTGGCTCTTGCAATGGTCCAAGCCTGAAAAAATAATCCTGAACCCGCACTAAATTAGGGATGAATGTAAAATTTATGATGACAGGACGGTTACAATAAAAAGGATGCAAGCAGGTGCTGGTAGTTGAAGTCAGCAACGAATGTGCAGGTGCTTCAGTTCAAGGAGAGAACACCTGCACCACTTCCCCCTCAGGATGTAACGATTAGCGGCATAACCATAAACCGCGGTAACATTCTTGACGGCTAGTAGCACCGTTTCAAATTTGAATTATCGTACACGGTGAGTGATTGCCACACAAAGTAATTCTGCTCGCTTCCTGAAGATGCAGCCGGCGCGCTACTCGCTAGCTAGCCTAAATGCTAGCATGAATACAAGACACACTAACGTATTTACCAATTTCTAACGTCATACTCCAATCTAAAATATGAATAAACATACCTAAATTCTCAAATATGTCTCTTAAGAACACCGCACTCACTGATACGGCTCATCTGCTGGCAAAGTAGCTGTCGCACTAATCGCTAGCTAGCTTAAATGCTAACATGAATACAAGACACACTAGCGTATTTACCCATTTCTAACGTCATACTCCAATCTAAAATACGAAAATGAACATATTTAAATACTCAAATATGTCTCTTAAGAACACCGCACTCACAGATACTGCTTATTTGCTGGCAACGTAACTAGCGTGCTAGTCGCTAGCTAGCTTAAATGCTAACGTGAATACAAGACACATTAATGTCATACTCCAATCTAAATTACAAAATAAACATTTACATACTCCAAAAATAAACATGTTTAAATACTCAAAAATGTCTTAAGAACACCACACTCACGGATACTGCTTATTTGCTGGCAGCGTAGCTACCGCGCTCATCGCAGGTTAGCTTAAATGCTAACATGAAAACAAGACACATTAACGTATTTACCCATTTCTAACGTCATACTCCAATCTACAATACAAAAATAAACATATTTACAAATACCAAAAATCCGAAAATAAACATTTTTAAATATTCAAATATGTCTCTTAAGAACACCACACTCACTGATACTGCTCATTCGCTGGCAACGTAGCTTGTGCGCTAATCGCTAGCTAGCTTAAATGCTAACATGAATACAAGACACATTAATGTCTTTACCCATTTCTAACGTCATACTCCAATCTAAAATGCAAAAATAAACATATTTAAATACTCAAATATGTCTCTTAAGAACACCACACTCACGATACTGCTCATTTGCTGGCAGCAACGTAGCTAATGCGCTAATCGCTAGCCAGCTGAAATGCTAACATGAATACAAGACATTAACGTATTTACCCATTTCTAACGTCATACTCCAATCTAAAATACGAAAATAAACATATTTAAATACTCAAATATGTCTCTTAAGAACACCGCGCTCATGATACTGCTCATTTACTGGCAGCAACGTAGCTAACGCGCTAATCGCTAGCTAGCTGGAATGCTAACATGAATACAAGACATTAACGTATTTACCCATTTCTAACGTCATAATCCAATCTAAAATACGAAAATAAACATATTTAAATACTCAAATATGTCTCTTAAGAACACCACACTCACGATACTGCTCATTTACTGGCAGCAACGTAGCTAACGCGCTAATCGCTAGCTAGCTGAAATGCTAACATGAATACAAGATATTAACGTCTTTACCCATTTCTAACGTCATACTCCAATCTAAAATACGAAAATAAACATATTTAAATACTCAAATATGTCTCTTAAGAACACCACACTCACGATACTGCTCATTTACTGGCAGCAACGTAGCTAACGCGCTAATTGCTAGCTAGCTGAAATGCTAACATGAATACAAGACATTAACGTATTTACCCATTTCTAACGTCATACTCCAATCTAAAATACGAAAATAAACATATTTAAATACTCAAATATGTCTCTTGAGAACACCACACTTACGAATACTGCTCATTTGCTGGCAACGTAGCTAGCGCGCTAATCGGTAGTTAGCTTAAATGCTATCATGAATACAAGACACATTAACGTCTTTAGCCATTTCTAACTTTATATACTCCAATCTAAAATATGAAAATAAACATATTTACATACTCCAAAAATACGAAAAAAAAATAATTTAAATACTAAAATTTGTCTCTTAAGAACACACACTTACTGATACTGCTCATTTGCTGGCAAGTTGCTACGTAGCGCTAATCGCTAGCTGCCTTAAATGCTAACATTTTAGACACATTGACAAGACACATTAACGTCTTTCCCAATTTTTAAACGTTGTACTCCAATCTAGAATACGAAAATAAACATATATGAAAATAAACAATACTCAAATATGTCTCTTAAGAACACCACACTCACTGATACTGCTCATTTGCTGGCAACGTAGCTATTATGCTAATCGCTAGCTTGCTTGAATGCAAACATGAATACAAGACACATTAACGTCTTTAACCATTTCTAACTTTATATACTCCAATCTAAAATACAAAAAAAAACATATTTACATACTCCAAAAATACGAAAATAAACATTTTAATACTCAAATATGTTTCTTAAGAACACCACACTCACTGATTTGCTGGCAACGTAGCTAGCGCGCTAATCGCTAGCTAGCTTAAATGCTAACATGAATACAAGACACATTAACATATTTACCCATTTCTAACTTTATACTCCAATCTAAAATACGAAAATAAACATTTAAATACTAGAAAAATAAGTTTTTGAAGAACAGCACACTCACTGATACTGCTTATTTGCTGGCAACGTAGCTAGCGCGCTAATTGCTAGCTAGCTGAAATGCAAACATGAATACAAGAGACATTAAAGGCCTACTGAAAGCCACTACTACCGACCACGCAGTCTGATATTTTATATATCAATGATGAAATCTTAACATTGCAACACATGCCAATACGGCCGGGTTAACTTATAAAGCGCAATTTTAAATTTCCCGCTAAACTTCCGGTTGAAAAAGCCTTCGGAGGATGACGTATGCGCGTGACGTAGCCAGGGGAACGGAGGTATGCCTTCCCCATTGAATACAATACAAAAAAGCTCTGTTTTCATTTCATAATTCCACAGTATTCTGGACATCTGTGTTGGTGAATCTTTTGCAATTTGTTTAATGAACAATGGAGGCTGCAAAGAAGAAAGTTGTAGGTGGGATTGGTGTATTAGCGGCTGGCTGCAGCAACACAACAAGGACTACTTACTTGGATAGCAGACGCCTAGCCGATGCTAGCCGCGCACCGCACGGATGATCGGGTGAAGTCCTTCGTCGCGCCGTCGATCGCTGGAACGCAGGTGAGCACGGGTGTTGATGAGCAGATGAGGGCTGGCTGGCGTAGGTGGAGCGCTAATGTTTTTATCATAGCTCTGTGAGGTCCGGTTGCTAAGTTGCTAAGTTAGCCTTAGCGTCGTTAGCAACAGCATTGTTAAGCTTTGCCAGGCTGAGATCTATTAACCGTGTAGTTACATGTACATGGTTTAATAGTATTGTTGATCTTCTGTCTATCCTTCCAGTCAGGGATTTATTTATTTTGTTTCTATCTCCATTTGAGACAGATGCTATCACGTTAGCTCATGCTAAAGAGCTTCGTCGATGTATTGTCGTGGAGATAAAAGTCACTGTGAATGTCCATTTCGCGTTCTCGACTCTCATTTTCAAGAGGATATAGTATCCGAGGTGGTTTAAAATACAAATCCGTGATCCACAATAGAAAAAGGAGAGAGTGTGGAATCCAATGAGCCAGCTTGTACCTAAGTTACGGTCAGAGCGAAAAAAAATATGTATTTCACTGCATTCTAGTCCGTCACTCTAACGTTCCTCATCCACAAATCTTTCATCCTCGCTCAAATTAATGGGGTAATCGTCGCTTTCTCGGTCCGAATAGCTCTAGCTGCGTTGAAAACAATAGGAAAATATGAGGGAGTGAACAACTGACTACGTCACGCTACTTCCGGTAGGGGCAAGGTTTTTTTTTTTACCAGAGACCAAAAGTTGCGAACTCTATCGACGTTGTTCTATACTAAATCCTTTCAGCAAAAATATGGCAATATCGCAAAATGATCAAGTATGACACATAGAATGGATCTGCTATCCCCGTTTAAATAAAGAAATGTCATTTCAGTAGGCCTTTAACGTACTTACCCATTTCTAATGTCATACTCCAATCTAAAATAGGAAGATAAACGTATTTAAACACTCAAATAACATTATGTCTCTTTAGAACACCAAACTTAAGAGACATTTCCTGGAGATGCAGTTAGCGTGCTAATTTAGAGATAGCTTATATGCTAAAACACCTTCACTTATTTCCCTATTACAAATGTCATACTCCAATCTAAAATCAGAAGAGAACACTCAAATAAGTAATATGGCTCTTAAGAAGTCAGAACATTATTTATTGTTTCTCCTGCCTAGCAAAGTATTTTGTGTGTTATTTTTTAAATAAAACTTGGTTAAAAGATTCCAATGTGTGATAAGTACCTTTTGAGCACATTCAACAATACCCTAAAAATAACAATAAACGTGATATGAAGTTTTTTTTTGTTACATCTCTAGTTCTGATGCCTTGTTGTGATTCTGATGGTGTGCACATTTGGAGATATATATAATTGAAGAGTCAGTAATATTAAACATTTAACTATAAGAGAATGAATACATAAAATACATCAGAGAAAATAAAATAGACTAAAAATCACAACTCTCATGCTGGTTTAAAAGCCAAAGAGTAAAAATATGTCATTAAAGGGGGAATAGCAAGAGGGATATTGTTCCAAAGTTTTGGAGCCACAGCAGAAAATGCACCTCTGGATTTTAAACTGATCAGCTGACCTCAGAGACCTTGTGGGGGTGTACATTTTTAAAAGGTCTGACATATATTGTGGCGCGAACCCGTTAGGAGATTTAGAAACAAACAATATTCTAAAATGAAGTGAGAGCCAGTGAAGGGACGCTAAAATGTGTTCGTGTTTTTTAGTGCCACTTAAAAGGCGAGCGGCAGCATTTTGGACTAACTGCAATGGAGCGATTGAGGCCTGCCTTATTCCAACGTAGAGGGACATGCAGTGGTCCAAACGTGAGGAAATAAAAGCACGGATTACCCGCTCAAAGTCGTTAAAAGATAAAACTGATTTAATTTTTGCTGAAAGTCTTAAATGATAAAAACTAGATCGTACAACGGAGTTAACCTGCTGCTCCAATTTAAGATCATTGTCGAATTTAAATCCAAGATTTGTGACAGTGAGTTTTAAATAAGGCGTCAGGGGTGCAGGTCACTGGGGGGAGCATTCTGTTTGACTTTTGAGTCAAATAAAATAATTTCCGTCTTGTTCTCATTTAAGTTTGGAAAGTTTACCGCCAACTATGCTTTTATGTCCTGAAGACAATTTAAAAGTGATTTTGAACTAGCTTGGTACGCAGTAAGTCGGACCCATTTCCAGTGAGGGTCGGACTACACCGAGGCTGCCCTTTGTCACCAATTCTGTTCATAACTTTTATGGACAGAATTTCTAGGCGCAGTCAAGGCGTTGAGGGGATCCGGTTTGGTGGCTGCAGGATTAGGTCTCTGCTTTGATGATGTGGTCCTGATGGCTTCATCTGGTCAGGATCTTCAGCTCTCGCTGGATCGGTTCGCAGCCGAGTGTGAAGCGACTGGGATGAGAATCAGCACCTCCAAGTCCGAGTCCATGGTTCTCGCCCGGAAAAGGGTGGAGTGCCATCTCCGGGTTGCGGAGGAGACCCTGCCCCAAGTGGAGGAGTTCAAGTACCTCGGAGTCTTGTTCACGAGTGGGGGAAGAGTGGGTCGTGAGATCGACAGGCGGATCGGTGCGGCGTCTTCAGTAATGCGGACGCTGTATCGATCCGTTGTGGTGAAGAAGGAGCTGAGCCGGAAGGCAAAGCTCTCAATTTACCGGTCGATCTACGTTCCCATCCTCACCTATGGTCATGAGCTTTGGGCTATGACCGAAAGGACACAGGAAATTAGTTTCCTCCGCCGGGTGGCGGGTCTCTCCCTTAGAGATAGGGTGAGAAGATAGGGAGGAGCTCAAAGTAAAGCCGCTGCTCCTCCACATGGAGAGGAACCAGATGAGGTTTTTGATTGATTGATTGAAACTTTTATTAGTAGATTGCATAGTACAGTACATATTCCGTACAATTGACCACTAAATGGTACACACCCAAATACGTTTTTCAACTTGTTTAAGCCACGTAAATCAATTCATGGTAGGTGGTTCGGGCATCTGGTCAGGATGCCACCCGAACGCCTCCCTAGGGAGGTGTTTAGGGCACGACCGACCGGTAGGAGGCCACGGGGAAGACCCAGGACACGTTGGGAAGACTATGTCTCCCGGCTGGCCTGGGAAGGCCTCGGGATCCCCCGGGAGGAGCTGGACGAAGTGGCTGGGGAGAGGGAAGTCTGGGCTTCCCGGCTTGGATAAGCGGAAGAAAATGGATGGATGGATGGATTTTAAACTTTTTTTAATTGATTTTTTATGTTTATTTTTTTTTAAAGGCACATAGATTTGGGTATCATCCGAGTAAAGTATAATGATGACGTTGATGATGATGGATACCTCCCAGCGTCCTTGTGTTGCTCTCTTTTGATCGTTCCTGTATTGACAAGCTTGTCACTTCCCATTTTGTCTCGTTGGGACGAAAGTTAGCATTTAGCACCCACGCCAGCTTCTATTAGCTCGACTTCGGGCGTTCATAATTGTCACTTGATTCATTACAAAAAAAAAGAAAGAAAGAAGCAAAACAGGATTCTTCATCCCTCAATCGCGTCTAACCATCCTTGGCGGCACCAACCTCCGGACCCGTGACTGACATTTCAGCATCGTGCCGCCCTGGCATCCTGTGGGATATTTAGTGATGTGCGGGCTTACTCATGGAGACGGACATGCGCGTGTCTGCGGGCCGACGAGAGAGAAAGAGAGAAAGAGAGAGGGATGGTGTGGCGGTGGTTCTGCTTGAGGACGTAGTGAAGCTGCAGTAGGTCCGTAACCAGGTCACTGAGCATGCACCTGGTCCATGGATTGACATTTGGTAGTGCTTGCTGACACAATTTCTCCGGGAGCGGTTTGAAGCTGGACAAAAGTCGGAAAATTTGAAATCTCAAAAAGAGAGAGTTATTCTGTGTGTTGTGAGGAATGGTGTGGCTTTTAGAGACTGGTGGCTTGAAATCAATTAACCTTTTAAAGGCCTACTGAAAGCCACTACTAGCGACCACGCAGTCTGATAGTTTATATATCAATGATGAAATCTTAACATTGCAACACACGCCAATACGGCCGGGTTAACTTATAAAGTGCAATTTTAAATTTCCCGCTAAACTTCCGGCTGAAAACGTTTCGATATGATGACGTTTGCGCGTGACGTCAATGGTTGAACCGGAAGTATTCGGACCCCATTGGATCCAATACAAAAAGCCCTGTTTTCATCCCAAAATGCCACAGTATTCTGGACATCTGTGTTGGTGAATCTTTTGCAATTTGTTTAATGAACCATGAAGACTGCAAAGAAGAAAGCTGTAGGTGGGATCGGTGTATTAGCGGCTGGCTGCAGCAACACAACCAGGAGGACTTTGAGATGGATAGCAGACGCGCTAGCCGCCGACCTCACCTTGACTTCCTCTGTCTCCGGGCCGCCGACCGCATCTATGATCGGGTGAAGTCCTTTGTCGCTCCGTTGATCGCTGGAACGCAGGTGAGCACGGGTGTTGATGAGCAGATGAGGGCTGGCTGGCGTAGGTGGATAGCTAAGGTTTTTAAGCATAGCTCTGTCGAGGTCCCGTAGCTAAGTTAGCTTCAATGGCGTCGTTAGCAACAGCATTGTTAAGCTTCGCCAGGCTGGAAAGCATTAACCGTGTAGTTACATGTCCATGGTTTAATAGTATTGTTGATCTTCTGTCTATCCTTCCAGTCAGGGGTTTATTTCTTTTGTTTCTATCTGCATTTAAGCCCGATGCTATCACGTTAGCTCCGTAGCTAAAGTGCTTCGCCGATGTATTGTCGTGGAGATAAAAGTCACTGTGAATGTCCATTTCGCGTTCTCGACTCTCATTTTCAAGAGGATATAGTATCCGAGGTGGTTTAAAATACAAATCCGTGATCCACAATAGAAAAAGGAGAAAGTGTGGAATCCAATGAGCCAGCTTGTACCTAAGTTACGGTCAGAGCGAAAAAAGATACGTCCTGCACTGCACTCTAGTCCTTCACGCTCACGTTCCTCATCCACGAATCTTTCATCCTGGCTCAAATTAATGGGGTAATCGTCGCTTTCTCGGTCCGAATCGCTCTCGCTGCTGATGTAAACAATGGGGAAATGTGAGGAGCCTTTCAACCTGTGACGTCACGCTACTTCCGGTACAGGCAAGGCTTTTTTTTATCAGCGACCAAAAGTTGCAAACTTTATCGTCGATGTTCTCTACTAAATCCTTTCAGCAAAAATATGGCAATATCGCGAAATGATCAAGTATGACACATTGAATGGATCTTCTATCCCCGTTTAAATAAAAAAATGTCATTTCAGTAGGCCTTTAAAGCATTTATCGGCCGATAACATCTTTACTTATTAATATACTTTTTCAGAAGCGTGAGGCAGACCGAAAAGGAAAGTGAAATGAAACATCATGAAATGATCAGTGGAGAAATCAACATTGGCTGCATGTCCGTCCAAGGTCCTCAAGGCTGAAGATTAGGTATTATCAGACGCAATGATGAAATTACGCACGCTCATTAGCTGTGGGTGTTGTTGGCGCTATTTTATTAGAACAACAACATGACTGCATGGCCGTATGAACAACTTTAACACTGTTACAAATATGCGCCACACTGTGAACCCACACCAAACAAGAATGACAAACACATTTTGGGAGAACATCCGCACCGTAACACAACAAAACAAATACCCAGAACCCCTTGCAGCACTAACTCTTCCAGGACGCTACAATATACACCCCCTGCTACCACCAAACCCCTTCTCTTATTTATATTGTTTTTGATTGATTGATTGAAACTTGTATTAGTAGATTGCACAGCACAGTACATATACCGTACAATTGACCACTAAATGGTAACACCCCAATAAGTTTTTCAACTTGTTTAAGTCGGGGTCCACGTTAATCAATTCATGGTAAAGTTACATTGTTTAATGCATCCAGCGGGGCATCACAACAAAATTAGGCATAATAATGTGTTAATTCCACGACTGTATATATCGGTATCGGTTGATATCGAAATCGGTAATTAAGAGTTGGGCAATATCGGAATATCGGCAAACAATTAATTATCGGACATCTCTATTAATAAGCGACGCCATCACCTCACTGGTGTAACTGCAGCGGTGGATTTCTTGTTCCGCACCCGCCTTGAGCGAACCGAGTAGGCTTATAGACCAAAAACTAGGTCCCTGATGAATTAAGGAAACGGCGCAAACTGAGGACCACCTGTGTTACTGTTAGTATTGTATGTCTGTGTTTAACGATATTGGGTCCTTGGGAGGAAACACTTCTCTAATTTGTGTTTTAGGCTTAAAAAGTTTGTCCTTGAAAAAAAAAAAAAAGAGGAGAATAATACATTTTAGTCTTATTTCAGCTTCATTGATTTACTTTTGCATGATTACCCAAGAAGAATATTAGAACATTTGAACATAATAGGCAATAAAGATGTGATTGTTCATGCCGACAAATTGCTGGGCCACTGCAGGCTTGAAAAAAATACAAACCCCGTTTCCATATGAGTTGGGAAATTGTGTTAGATGTAAATATAAACGGAATACAATGATTTGCAAATCATTTTCAACCCATATTCAGTTCAATATGCTACAAAGACAACATATTTGATGTTCAAACTGATAAACATTTTTTTTTTTTTTGCAAATAATCATTAACTTTAGAACATGTGCCAAAGAAGTTGGGAAAGGTGGCAATAAATACTGATAAAGTTGAGGAATGCTCATCAAACACTTATTTGGAACATCCCACAGGTGAACAGGCTAATTGGGAACAGGTGGGTGCCATGATTGGGTATAAAAGTAGATTCCATGAAATGCTCAGTCATTCACAAACAAGGATGGGGCGAGGGTCACCACTTTGTCAACAAATGCGAGAGCAAATTGTTGAACAGTTTAAGAAAAACCTTTCTCAACCAGCTATTGCAAGGAATTTAGGGATTTCACCATCTACGCTCCGTAATATCATCAAAGGGTTCAGAGAATCTGGAGAAATCACTGCACGTAAGCAGCTAAGCCCGTGACCTTCCATCCCTCAGGCTGTACTGCATCAACAAGCGACATCAGTGTGTAAAGGATATCACCACATGGGCTCAGGAACACTTCAGAAAACCACTGTCAGTAACTACAGTTGGTTGCTACATCTGTAAGTGCAAGCTAAAACTCTACTATACAAAGTGAAAACCGTTTATCAACAACACCCAGAAACGCCGTCGGCTTCGCTGGGCCTGAGCTCATCTAAGATGGACTGATACAAAGTGGAAAAGTTTTCTGTGGTCTGACGAGTCCACATTTCAAATTGTTTTTGGAAACTGAGGACGTCGTGTCCTCCGGACCAAAGAGGAAAAGAACCATCTAGATTGTTCTAGGCGCAAAGTGTAAAAGCCAGCATGTGTGATGGTATGGGGGTGTATTAGTGCCCAAGACATGGGTAACTTACACATCTGTGAAGGCACCATTAATGCTGAAAGGTACATACAGGTTTTGGAGCAACATATGTTGCCATCCAAGCAACGTTACCATGGACGCCCCTGCTTATTTCAGCAAGACAATGCCAAGCCACGTGTTACATCAACGTGGCTTCATAGTAAAAGAGTGCGGGTACTAGACTGGCCTGCCTGTAGTCCAGACCTGTCTCCCATTGAAAATGTGTGGCGCATTATGAAGCCTAAAATAGCACAAGGGAGACCCCCGGACTGTTGAACAACTTAAGCTGTACATCAAGCAAGAATGGGAAAGAATTCCACCTGAGAAGCTTCAAAAATGTGTCTCCTCAGTTCCCAAACCTTTACTGAGTGTTGTTAAAAGGAAAGGCCATGTAACACAGTGGTGAACATGCCCTTTCCCAACTACTTTGGCACGTGTTGCAGCCATGGAATTCTAAGTTAATTATTATTTGCAAAAAAAATAAAGTTTATGAGTTTGAACATCAAATATGTTGTCTTTGTAGCATATTCAACTGAATATGGGTTGAAAAGGATTTGCAAATCATTGTATTCCGTTTATATTTACATCTAACACAATTTCCCAACTCATATGGAAACGGGGTTTGTATCTTTTTATTACCTTTAATGCGTCAAGCTTTTGTCCGTCCAGTACAGTTTTAGAAGTTGTGTTCTGAATGTAATCATTTCTTCTGAATCAGGTGTTCATCCTGGTGTGAGGCGGGACAGGTGTGCACGTAAGAAGTACCTAACAGAGCTTCTTGGAGCCACACAATCTGAGAGACAGGCGTGGGCAAACAGCTCATTAGCATTAAAGCCACAGACACACAAAACGGGGCGTTCCCATTAGGTCTTACTAAAAGCACGTCTAAACTGTCTAAGACAGTGTTTTTCAACCTTTTCTGAGCCAAGGCACATTTTCTTCATTGAAAAAAATCCGGAGGCACACCACCAGTAGAAATCATTGAAAAATGAAACTCAGCAGCCGATATTGACAGTCAAAAGTCGTTGTCGCAATTGTTGGATATGACTTTAAAGCATAACCAAGCATGCATCACTATAGCTCTTGTCTCAAAGTAGGTGTACTGTCACCACCTGTCACATCACACCCTGACTTATTTGGACTTTTTTTGCTGTTTTCCTGTGTGTAGTGTTTTAGTTCTTGTCTTTCGCTCCTATTTTGGTGGCTTTTTCCCGTTTTGTTGGTATTTTCCTGTAGAAGTTTCATGTCTTCCTTGAACATTCCCCGCACCTGCTTTGTTTTCGCAATCAAGACGATGCTATCCTTCTTTGTGTGAACATTGTTGATTGTCATGTGCGGAGGTACTTTGTGGACGCCGTCTGCTCCACGCGCTGTAAGTCTTTGCTGTCGTCCAGCATTCTGTTTTTGTTTACTTAGCAGCCAGTTCAGTTTTAGTTTCGTTCTGCATAGCCTTCCCTAAGCTTCAATGCCTTTTCTCAGCGGCACTCACCTTTTGTTTATTTTTGGTTTAACGTAGATACCTTTTTACTAGAGACGTCCGATAATATCAGACTGCCGATATTATCGGCCGATAAACGCTTTAAAATGTAATATCGGAAATTATCGGTATCGGTTTCAAAAAGTAAAATTCAAGACTTTTTCAAACGCCGCTGTGTACACGGACGTAGGGAGAAGTACAGAGCGCCAATAAACCTTAAAGGCACTGCCTTTACGTGCCGGCCCAATCACAGAATATCTACGGCTTTTCACACACACAAGTGAATGCAAGGCATAGTTGGTCAACAGCCATACAGGTCACACTGAGGGTGACCGTATAAACAACTTTAACACTGTTACAAATATGCGCCACACTGTGAACCCACACCAAACAAGAATGACAAACACATTTCGGGAGAACATCCGCACCGTAACACAACATAAACACAACAGAACAAATACCCAGAATCCCTTGCAGCACTAACTATTCCGGGACGCTACAATATACACCCCCCCCCCCCCCCCCCAACCTCAACCTCTTCATGCTCTCTCAGGGAGAGCATGTCCCAAATTCCAAGCTGCTGTTTTGAGGCATGTTAAAAAATAATAATGCACTTTGTGACTTCAATAATAAATATGGCATTTTTTTTCCATAACTTGAGTTGATTTATTTTGGAAAACATTGTTACATTGTTTAATGCATCCAGCGGGACATCACAACAAAATTAGGCATAATAATGTGTTAATTCCACGACTGTATATACCGGTATCGGTTGATATCAGAATCGGTAATTAAGAGTTGGACAATATCGGCAAAGAAGCCATTATCGGACATCTCTATTTTTAACCAAACGAGGTGAAATTACATAATCTCACGACACACTAGTGTGCCGCGGCACAGTGGTTGAAAAACACTGCTCTAAGAAGCATGACAGGAAAAAAAAAACAAAAAAAACCCAAACAGGGTAAACAGTCTGGAGTTTGATGAAAACACAAAATATGCTCCAAAGAATGCTGGGAAGTCCCAGTCCTATTCGGTTCTCCGAAGGCAGGCTCACGTTGCTACTCGTTCTAAATTGCACAAATCTCGTCGTCGTTTTGTCGGTCCGCCTAATTTCCAGTGTTTTCGCTCTTCGGAGGCTGTGTGTGTTAGCGGGGTGACGTGAGGATGAAAGTGCAGATGCCTCGCATGCTTGCATGTGTGAGATATGATATGATGGCTTCTGCTGCCGGCCGAGCAGCAGCAAATAGTCTTCCTTTCTCCTTTCCGTTGCAGCTACGTGTGTTTGTGTATGTGTGTGTGTGTGTGTTTGTATGTGTGTGTGTGTGTGTGTGTGCGTGTGTGTGTGTGTGTTCTGGCAATTCTTACTTAATGGGGACATCGCTCTGTTTACACAGTCACCTTTAGGGCACCTCTGACGGTACGGGGACAAAAAAACAGGTCCCCTAAAGGGAAACCTTTTTAAATGATAGTCAGATCCATTCTACCATATTTTTCGGACTATAAATCGCAGTTTTTTTTCATAGTTTGGCCGGGGGTGCGACTTATACTCAAGAGCGACTTATGTGTGAAATGATTAACACATTAGCGTAAAATATCAAATAATATTATTTAGCTCATTCACGTAAGAGACTAGACCGGGGGTCGGCAACCCGCGGCTCTTTAGCGCCGCCCTAACGGCTCTCTGGAGCTTTTTCAAAAATGTATGAAAAATTGAAAAAATGGGTGGAAAAAAATACATTTTTTGTGTTAATATGGTTTCTGTAAGAGGACAAACATGACACAAACCTCCCTAATTGTTATAAAGCACACTGTTTATATCAGGGGTGCTCACGCAAGCTACTTTTCAATTGATCAAGTCGTGGGGATCTACCTCATTCATATATATAATTTATATTTACTTATTTATGAAATTTATATTTTGTTAACAAGTTAAAGGTGTTTAATGATAATGCAAGCATGTTTAACACATAGTTAATATTGTTAATAGATTAAAGGTGTTTAATGATAATACAAGAATGTTTAATACATATAGTTAATATTGTTAACAAGTTAAAGGTGTTTAAAGATCATGCAAGCATGTTTAACACATATACTTAATATTGTTAACAAGTTAAAGGTGTTTAATGATAATACAAGCATGTTTAACACATACAGTTAATATTGTTAACAAGTTAAAGGTATTTAATGATAATACATGCATGTTTAATACATATAGTTAATATTGTTAACAAGTTAAAGGTGTTTAATGATAATACAAGCATGTTTAACACATATAGTTAATATTGTTAAGTTAAAGGTGTTTAATGATAATACAAGCATGTTTAACACATATAGTTAATATTGTTAACAAGTTAAAGGTGTTTAAAGATAATGCAAGCATGTTTAACACATATAGTTAATATTGTTAACAAGTTAAAGGTATTTAATGATAATACATGCATGTTTAACACATATAGTTAATATTGTTAACAAGTTAAAGGTGTTTAATGATAATACAAACATGTTTAACACATAGTTAATATTATTAACAAGTTAAAGGTGTTTAATGATAATACAAGCATGTTTAACACAGAGTTAATATTGTTAACATGTTAAAGGTATTTGATGATAATACATGCATGTTTAACACATATAGTTAATATTGTTAACAAGTTAAAGGTGTTTAATGATAATACAAGCATGTTTAACACATAGTTAATATTGTTAACAAGTTAAAGGTGTTTAAAGATAATGCAAGCATGTTTAACACATATAGTTAATATTGTTAACAAGTTAAAGGTGTTTAATGATAATGCAAGCATGTTTAACACATATAGTTAATATTGTTAACAAGTTAAAGGTGTTTAATGATAATACAAGCATGTTTAACACATAGTTAATATTGTTAACAAGTTAAAGGTGTTTAATGATAATACAAGCATGTTTAACACATATAGTTAATATTGTTAACAAGTTAAAGGTGTTTAATGATAATACAAGCATGTTTAACACATATAGTTAATATTGTTAACAAGTTAAAGGTGTTTAATGATAATACAAGCATGTTTAACACATAGTTAATATTGTTAACAAGTTAAAGGTGTTTAATGATAATACAAGCATGTTTAACACATATAGTTAATATTGTTAACAAGTTAAAGGTGTTTAATGATAATATAATACAAGCATGTTTAACACATATAGTTAATATTGTTAACAAGTTGAAGGTGTTTAAAGATAATACAAGCATGTTTAACACATATAGTTAATATTGTTAACAAGTTAAAGGTGTTTAATGATAATACAAGCATGTTTAACACATATAGTTAATATTGTTAACAAGTTAAAGGTGTTTAATGATAATACAAGCATGTTTAACACATATAGTTAATATTGTTAACAAGTTAAAGGTGTTTAATGATAATACAAGCATGTTTAACACATATAGTTAATATTGTTAACAAGTTAAAGGTGTTTAATGATAATACAAACATGTTTAACACATATAGTTAATATTGTTAACAAGTTAAAGGTGTTTAATGATAATACAAGCATGTTTAACACATATAGTTAATATTGTTAACAAGTTAAAGGTGTTTAATGATAATACAAGCATGTTTAACACATATAGTTAATATTATTAACAAGTTAAAGGTGTTTAATGATAATGCAAGCATGTTTAACACATATAGTTAATATTAACAAGTTAAAGGTTTTTAAAGATAATACAAGCATGTTTAACACATATAGTTAATATTGTTAACAAGTTAAATGTGTTTAATGATAATACAAGTATGTTTAACACATATAGTTAATATTGTTAACAAGTTAAAGGTGTTTAATGATAATACAAGCAAGTTTAACACATATAGTTAATATTGTTAACAAGTTAAAGGTGTTTAATGATAATGCAAGCAAGTTTAACACATATAGTTAATATTGTTAACAAGTTAAAGGTGTTTAATGATAATACAAGCATGTTTAACACATATAGTTAATATTGTTAACAAGTTAAAGGTGTTTAAAGATAATACAAGCATATAACGTACACTTATTCAGCCTGTTGTTCACTATTCTTTATTTATTTTAAATTGCCTTTCAAATGTCTATTCTTGGTGTTGGGTTTTATCTAATAAATTTCCCCCAAAAATGCGACTTATACTCCAGTGCGACTTATACATGTTTTTTTCCTTCTTTATTATGCATTTTCGGCCGGTGCGACTTATACTCCGGAGCGACTTATACTCCGAAAAATACGGTAATTGACGATTACTCTTATTGATAATGATACTTATGGATGATGACGATAATGACACTTAACAATAATGATGTTATTACTAATGGCACTTATTGATGATGACATTGATGAACAATCTTTCTATTCATAATAGTTGGAGTATTGTGGACGAACATCTCTTCCATTAGATGATCTATGCTGCTTTATAACAAAATAATTTTGTTATCAATTTGTGAAAAATATTTCGTGAAATATTACAATATTTGTTAATACTTACATGTGTTTGAAAATTCAGGGAAATCTTCATGAATTAATTTAATTTTTTTCAAATATACATATCAATCAATAATAGTGTTAGATTAGATTTTTTTCAGTTAGAATAACGCAAACCTGATATAATATGCTTACCTAGAAAAGGCCTAAAGCTGCACTTGAGTACAGTTAATACAGTAATTGAGTAATAATGTGTTACTTCAAACTTAAAAGCAAATTAAATGTGAGCTAGCAGCTTGAAAGTCAAATCCCAGAAATAATAGCTGTAGTACAGTTGTACGAGCAGTAGTAGGGTAATACCAAAAGTAAAACAAGTTGTTAGAGTAGCTGTGAAATGTCGTAGAAGTAATATTATCATTTGTAATAGTGTTACCAGCTGCAGTAGCAAAACCATTATCAGCAGTAGTTGTTGGTGTATTAGCACTACTAGTAGTAAATGTATTGCTATTACTTCTACTGCCACTATATGACTATATTGTGTCATACACTACCGTTCAAAAGTTTGGGGTCACCCAAACAATTTTGTGGAATAGCCTTCATTTCCAAGAACAAGAATAGACTGTCGAGTTTCAGATGAAAGTTCTCTTTTTCTGGCCATTTTGAGCGTTTAATTGACCCCACAAATGTGATGCTCCAGAAACTCAATCTGCTCAAAGGAAGGTCAGTTTTGTAGATTCTGTAACGAGCTAAACTGTTTTCAGATGTGTGAACATGATTGCACAAGGGTTTTCTAATCATCAATTAGCCTTCTGAGCCAATGAGCAAACACATTGTACCATTAGAACACTGGAGTGATAGTTGCTGGAAATGGGCCTCTATACACCTATGTAGATATTGCACCAAAAACCAGACATTTGCAGCTAGAATAGTCATTTACCACATTAGCAATGCATAGAGTGTATTTCTTTAAAGTTAAGACTAGTTTAAAGTTATCTTCATTGAAAATAAGGACATTTCAATGTGACCCCAAACTTTTAAACGGTAGTGTATATATATATATATATATATATATATATATATATATATATATATATATATATATATATATATATATATATATATATATATATATATATATATATATATATATATATTTATGTTTTATTATATGTATATATTCATATATACTGTACTGTATGTATTGTGTACATTTTGTGTATGTTTAATTTTTTACTTATTATGTACATATATTTGTATATGTAGTACATGTTTTGTACATTTATACAATAATGTAAACTGAATGAAAATAGGTTGAGAAATGAGCAAGATATGATTTATTTTCAATTTAGATGTGTTACCTTCATTGAGTACTTTGCTGTCCCTAAAAATGGCCAACTCACAGAACTTACTACTATGTGTGTGTGTAGTCAAATCCACCTAGCAACAGCGGTCGGTCCTCACAACTACAAAAGTAAAATATTTTTTTTTACTTTTTGTGTTTTGCATTCTGAAGTGAGGTTGCAACTCTCTACTCCAGGGGTGTCCAAAGTGCGGCCCGGGGGCCATTTGCGGCCCGCAGCTAACTGTTTACCGGCCCGCCACACATTCTGCAAAAATTGCGAAATTGATAATATTGCAAACATTTAAAAAAAACATTTTAAAAAAAGTGGAATGAGGTGAAATCTAACAAGAAAAAGTTGCAATGTTGACACAAAGCTGCCATGCAGGCTGTTTTTTTTTTTTTGTCTTTATTTTTCTTTTTTTTGCCATTGTTAAAAAAAAAAAAAAAAGACTAAAAATCTATGTTATAATGAATTACTAGTTAAAAAATATCACTTTAAAATGTTTTATGTGGAAAAAATATTGCATATATTGTGTGGTTGCCATATAAAAACATCAAAGTTTTATTCGACAAAAATATAACATAAAATCGACAGATATATCTGAAGCTCATCTCGTAATTTAAGTGTTAAAAGTAATAAAAAAAATAAATAAAAATGTATCACTTTATGAGTGGGGGACCTTTTGGATCCCTAATATATTTAGTAGGATTTTATTTAACTTTTCACTGTGATTACTCAAAAATATTAAAGAATTAAAATCAATGTTGTCCCGCATTATTGATCTTTTAAGGCTCTAATTACTAAATACTGCATATTTCAGTTTTACTATAAAAAACAAAGTTGTCTTTGACAGAAAACCTTTTTTTTTTTTTTTTTACTTTATATCAACCTCAAGTTGATATAGAGATTTACTGTAAGCGTTAAATAAAAATAAAAAATAATAATTTGACTTATTTTTAACAGTTTAATGACTGAGACCCTTGAGACCCTTTATAGTCCCCGGGAGCCCTAAAGGTTAAAACAAAAATCCATATATTTTGTTAAGGTTTGAAAATGAAAAATATCAAAATGGCCCCCGCATGCTTAAATTTTTACGTGTACGGCCCTCAGTGGAAAAAGTTTGGCTACTCCCATCTGGTGCCAGATATATTTTTCTCATCATTCTAGCTATAGTGGAAATGGGGGCCCTCACAACTTAGTGACCAAACGTGGGTCCACACAAAGTAGGCAAGACATGTATATGAGTGTGTGTGTGTGTGTGTGTGTGTGTGTGTGTGTGTGTGTGTGTGTGTGTGTGTGTGTGTGTGTGTGTGTGTGTGTGTGTGTGTGTGTGAGTGTGAGTGTGCCCGGCGTCTTGCAGCGCTGGCGGGTGGAGGCACGCGTATACGTCTGCACTCTGAAATTAGCCAGATATCCCATTGTCTGTGTCCTCTCAGCATTCATGCGTTGTGATTCACAACTCCGAGGGGCCTCTTACGCTAATGATGGTGAGTCCCCGGCATGAATGTGGCATCATTAGCGTAAGATGCCCCTCGGAGTGAGGGCGCACAATGACGCGGCGGAGTTTGAGAGACCTTACAGGGAAAAGGCACCGAAACAAAACACTTGTGCTAATATGAGTGCGCCGCCTTTTGTGCCGCTTCTTTCCCCCCCCCCCCCCGCCTCACAGCCGGTGTTTCTGTTTCCACAGGAGGCTGCATAACGACGAGAAGGGCCACGGCTGCAAATACTGTGGCAAACACTTCCAGGACAACATGAGGCTCCGGATGCACATGTTGTCTCACACAGGTACTTGCTAACTCCAAACTAGGGTTGTACCGGTATTAGTATACTAATGAATCATATTCGGTACTATACCGCCTCTAAAAAGTACTGGTCCCGCGCCCGCGTCGAAGTCACATCGAGTCATTAATGGTTTTACGAGCAGACGAGCATGTTCGGCAGCGCACAATCACAGAGTACTTACAAAGCCTTTTTGACTTGCAGCAATGCGAAGGCCCTATTGAACTCACCCGTTTTTTTTTTACCATTATATACTAGGGTTGTACGGTATACCGGTATTAGTATAGTACCATGATACTTATGAATCATATTTGGTACTATACCACCTCTAAAAAGTACTGGTCCACCACTCCCCCTGCCCCTCCATCGTCGTTACGTCATGTCATTGCTGGTTTTACGAGCAGACGAGCATGTTCGGCAGCGCACAATCACAGAGTACTTACAAGCAGACACAGTGTTTAAAACAGAAAAGGGAGAACGGACGCATTTTGGCTTAAAAACTAACAATAAAGGTGAAGTTATAACACTGAAACGCCCTCAGGAAGAGGTGCTTTAAGACATGGCTAGCTAGCTAGCGGCTAACGTGTTTTAGCTACTTCTAAATCACTAGTCCTCGCCTCCATGGCGACAAATAAAGTAAGTTTCTTACAAGTATCATTATCACTGCAGGACGAGGAATAGCTAAACATGCTTCACTACACACCGTCGCTCACCGCCGTCAAAATGTAAACAAACGACACCTGACGTCCATTGTAATGATACCAAGTACAGGCATGTATGTAGTCGATACTACTATGATTACGTCGATATTTTTTGGCATCACATCTTATTTAGTTTTTTTTGTTAAATTCATATTATGTTTATAAAGTCAGTAAATATGTCCCTGGACACATGAGGACTTTGAATATGACCAATGTATGATCCTTTAACTACTTGGTATCGGATTGATGCCCAAATTTGTGGTATCATCCAAAACTAATGTAAAGTATCCAAAAAAGAGAAGAATAAGTAATTATTACATTTTAACAGAAGTGTAGATAGAACATGTTAAAAGAGAAAGTAAGCAGATATTAACAGTAAATGAACAAGTAGATTAATAATTAATTTTCTACCACTTGTCCTTAATAATGTTGACAAAATAATAGGTGTATAAATGACACAATATGTTACTGCATATGTCAGCAGACTAATTAGGAGTCTTTGTCTGTTTACTTACTACTAAAAGACAAGTTGTCTAGTATGTTCACTATTTTATTTAAGGACTTAATTGCAGGGCAGCACGGTGGCACAGGGGTTAGTGCATGTACCTCACAATACGAAGATCCTGAGCTCAATCCCGGGCTCGGGATCTTTCTGTGTGGAGTTTGCATGTTCTGCCCGTGACTGTGTGGGTTCCCCCCGGGTACTCCGGCTTCCTCCCACCTCAAAGACGTGCACCTGGGGATAGGTTGATTGGCAACATTAAATTGGCCCTAGTGTGTGAATGTCAATCAATCATCAATCAAAGTTTACTTATATAGCCCTAAATCACAAGTGTCTCAAAGGGCTGCTCAAGCCACAACGACAGGCTCAGATCCCTAATCAGGGCAAGGAAAAAACTCAACCCAATGGGATGACAATGTGAAACCTTGGAGGGGACCGCAGATGTGGGGACCCCAGCCCTTAGGCGACCGGTGCAATGGACGTTGAGTGGATCTAGCTGAATATTGTTAGGGTCCAGTCCATAGCGGATCTAACATAATAGTGAGAGTCCAGTCCATAGTTGATCTAACATAATAGTGAGAGTCCAGTCCTAGTGGATCTAACATAATAGTGTGAAAGTCCAGTCCATAGTGGATCTAACATAATATTGTGAGAGTCCAGTCCATAGTGGATCTAACATAATATTGTGAGAGTCCAGTCCATAGTGGATCTAACATAATAGTGAGAGTCCAGTCCATAGTGGATCTAACATAATAGTGAGAGTCCAGTCCATAGTGGATCTAACATAATAGTGAGAGTCCAGTCCATAGTGGATCTAACATAATATTGTGAGAGTCCAGTCCATAGTGGATCTAACATAATAGTATGAAGGTCCAGTCCATAGTGGATCTAACATAATAGTGTGAGAGTTCAGTCCATAGTGGATCTAACATAATAGTGAGAGTCCAGTCCATAGTGGATCTAACATAATAGTGTGAAAGTCCAGTCCATAGTGGATCTAACATAATAGTATGAGGGTCCAGTCCATAGTGGATCTAACATAATAGTGTGAGAGTTCAGTCCATAGTGGATCTAACATAATAGTGAGAGTCCAGTCCATAGTGGATCTAACATAATAGTGTGAAAGTCCAGTCCATAGTGGATCTCACATAATATTGTGAGAGTCCAGTCCATAGTGGATCTAACATAATAGTGTGAGAGTCCAGTCCATAGTGGATCTAACATAATAGTGAGAGTCCAGTCCATAGTGGATCTAACATAATATTGTGAGAGTCCAGTCCATAGTGGATCTAACATAATATTGTGAGAGTCCAGTCCATAGTGGATCTAACATAATAGTGACAGTCCAGTCCATAGTGGATCTAACATAATAGTGAGAGTCCAGTCCATAGTTGATCTAACATAATAGTGTGAGAGTCCAGTCCATAGTGGATCTAACATAATATTGTGAGAGTCCAGTCCATAGTGGATCTAACATAATATTGTGAGAGTCCAGTCCATAGTGGATCTAACATAATAGTGAGAGTCCAGTCCATAGTGGATCTAACATAATAGTGAGAGTCCAGTCCATAGTGGATCTAACATAATAGTGTGAGAGTCCAGTCCATAGTGGATCTAACATAATAGTGAGAGTCCAGTCCATAGTGGATCTAACATAATATTGTGAGAGTCCAGTCCATAGTGGATCTAACATAATAGTGAGAGTCCAGTCCATAGTGGATCTAACATAATAGTGAGAGTCCAGTCCATAGTGGATCTAACATCATAGTGTGAATGTGAGTGTGAATATTGTCTGTCTATCTGTGTTGGCCCTGCGATGAGGTGGCGACTTGTCCAGGGTGTACCCCGCCTGAGATAGGCTCCAGCACCCCCCGCGACCCCGAAAGGGACAAGCGGTAGAACATGGATGGATGGACTTAATTGCAATAAGAAACATATGTTTAATGTACCCTAAGATTTTGTTAAAATAAAGGCAAAAATGCACTTTTTCTGTGCAAAGTACCGAAATAATTTTGGTACCGGTACCAAGATCTTGGTATAGGGACAACACTACTCCAAACACTTCATCAGCTGCACCTGTTCACCCTCAAGCCCCTCCTCCTCCTCGTCGGCTGGTTCACGCCTCCTTCCCCGTGCCCGGGGTCCGCCGCGTGCACCTCTTCCACCCTCCCGTCCCTCGCTCCCCGAGTCCTTTCCGGGTTTTTTTTTGTGTATTTGGAGAGACCCTGGCCATTCGCCAGCTCTGCCCCTTCTTTTTTTTTTTCATGAGTGATGACATCATGAGCTGCCGGCAGGCCTGGGTGTTCTGCCAGTGTTCCGAAGCGTGTGTGATGGCTCGCTCGCAGATGTGTGTCCAGGAACACACTGTACCCAAATGCAGACTTAATCAGACCTGACTGCTCTCCCAGCTACTTTATCCAAAATAGAGAACGAGGCGCAGGGAGGGAGGGAGGGAATCAAGTCGGTTAAAAATGCAACTTTAAACACAAACCTCAGCTGGAAAATGTGTACAGACAAGACAAGAAGGGTATTGTTTAGGAGTGACATCTTGCTGACAGATGAGAGAGAATCTTTAAACTTTCCCTGAGTCGTCTCTTTTTGTTGTTTCCTCTAAACACACACACACACACGCTTTGTTTCTCCCAAACCTTTAACCCTATTGGAGTTTGTGCACGCCGACCTGTAACGCTACATGAAAACAAACCACAAAAATTGGGGGTGGGGGTGAATCTCATTTCTTTGTCGTCGTGTATTTCGGTATAGCAGCCTTAGATCCTTCTGGTTGCTAAGGAGCACGCGCTCCGCCGCTCTAATGGGCTGATTTGGTATTCAGCTCGATGCTGGCTCTTATTTTGGTATGCCAGACAAAGTGTTTTGATGGAGGACGATTGCAGTCGCGTCTGGAGACAGTTTGATGGTTTATGGATGAGAGCACACTCCGTGCCTTTGACTGCACAAGACAATGCACTATGTTCTCTTCTCCCCTTATCACACAATCACACACAACACAACACACGGCACTGGACGGCGTCACACAACATTAGGATCTACAGCGGCGCTATGGTTGTGTGACACTATTTGCGCTGTGCAACCAAATGATTACAAAAAAACAACATTTTTTAGAAAATGAAACAGATTGGAGCTTTTATTTTGTGGGCGTCTTTGTTGTGGCGGCGTGGCGTGCAAGGACGGGAGTGTCAAAAGATGGAGATGACTGTTTTAGTCGCCATCAAAAGTTTGCATACACTTGGAAAGAACATAATGTCGTGGCTTTTTTTTGTTGCATCTGACCACAGGTCTTATCTTTGTCCGTGTGATGTCAGATAAAACAAAAATTTGAGCTGTCAAAAACAAGAAAAAAAAAATACAAAAATTAGGGGTATTTTATTTGAACTAACTGCCAATAGAACAAGAAAATGTGGCTAGTCAAGACTTTCCAAAACAAGTAAAATTAGCTAACCTCAATGAACCCAAAAATACCTTAAAATACACTACCGTTCAAAAGTTTGGGGTCACATTGAAATGTCCTTATTTTTGAAGGAAAAGCACTGTACTTTTCAATGAAGATAACTTTAAACTAGTCTTAACTTGAAAGAAATACACTCTATACATTGCTAATGTGGTAAATGACTATTCTAGCTGCAAATGTCTGGTTTTTGGTGCAATATCTACATAGGTGTATAGAGGCCCATTTCCAGCAACTATCACTCCAGTGTTCTAATGGTACAATGTGTTTGCTCATTGGCTCAGAAGGCTAATTGATGATTAGAAAACCCTTGTGCAATCATGTTCACACATCTGAAAACAGTTTAGCTCGTTACAGGAGCTACAAAACTGATTGACTTTATGGAGCATCACATTTGTGGGGTCAATTAAACGCTCAAAATGGCCAGAAAAAGAGAACTTTCATCTGAAACTCGACAGTCTGTTCTTGATCTTAGAAATGAAGGCTATTCCACAAAATTGTTTGGGTGACCCCAAACTTTTGAACGGTAGTGTATGTATATTCTCACTAATAACTGTACTACTATATGAGTACCGTATTTTTCGGAGTACAAGTCGCAGTTTTTTTTTCACAGTTTGGCCGGGGGTGCGACTTATACTGAGGAGCGACTTATGTGTAGGGATGACGTTCGAAATCGGTTCTCCCGGTTGTTCGGTAAGAAAAGTACCGATTCCATGGACTCGAATCCCTTTTTGAGAACCGGTTCCCGTTATCGAGGCCACTATAGTAAAGAAAAAGAGTTGGTTCTTTATTCGAATCCCTGGGAACGAATCCCTTCCCACGTACAGGAAATGCCCTGTGGGACCTGCAATGTGCCCATTTGATTGTAGACTCTTACTGACACCTTGTGGCGATATGAAAATACTACGCGTCATTAGTTTGGGCACTTCCGGGTTGAAACAATTGAGAAGTAGACAAGTTGTGTTAGCTCTTACAAGCCTTGGAAAAGATAAGTCTGTAAGTAAACTGTTTAACTTGTTTACGTAACTCAATATTAAAGTGGAAAGTGGTTAAGTTTGATACTAAGATGTTTATTGAAAAAACGATTTTTGTGCACCGTTTCAATAGATGTTTTGAGGACTTAAAATGGCTGCCAGTCATATATTTCCACAATCGAAATAGTTTCAACACTCAGAAGTATTTGTTTGATGATATTACCGTATAATTGTGTGAAGCTAATATTTACATATTGTGTATTATATTTCAGTATGTTAATTGAATCATATAGCTTATACATTTGTCATTGTGTGTATTTCAGTTTAAAAAAAAAAATAACAGTCCAGTGCAAGACAAAAGTAAAGATAGGAAAGACAAAGCAAGATCAACAACAATAAAGAGCCTACATGGATGAATCTACTTTGGATTGTTTGTTAGCTGTCTGCAAGCTGTATAACCTCAACACAATTATTGCCAGGCTTCGCTCTCATGTAAGGGGGAAGAATTGTTGATTGATGACTGTGGTGTTCTTAGTGTCATAGTGTGTGTAGTTAGTATGTTCCAATAGCAGCAGAAGTGCACTTTTTGGAGAGCTATATTATTTTCAGTTTTGTGCCCAACGGACTGATTTCATTTAACACTATATTATTATTTATACACCTATAGTGATCACAGAGACAGGTTGTTTTTGTGTTACTTTATATATTTGTTTTTCTGAAAAATCCCACTTAATATACTTTGGGTAACAACAGTCAATATATACTTTTTTTTTTTCTTTTTTAGGGGGGGGGGGGGGGTAACAGTCGATATAAATGTATTTATGTTATTGTAATTTTTTTAAATAAAATAAAAGTGAGCTTTTGTTAAACCAAATATTGTGTTTTTTTCCATATACAACAACCTATCTGGATTCGATAGAGAATCGATAAGGAATCAGTTCGATAAGAGGATTCGATAATGGGCTCGAACTCGATAATTTCTTATCAAACATCATCCCTACTTATGTGTGAAATTATTAAACACATTAGCGTAAAATATCAAATAATATTATTCAGCTCATTCACGTAAGAGACTAGACGTATAAGATTTCATGGGATTTAGCGATTAGGAGTGACAGATTGTTTGGTAAACGTATAGCATGTTCTATATGTTATAGTTATTTGAATGACTCTTACCATAATATGTTACGTTAACATACCAGGCACGTTCTCAGTTGGTTATTTATGCCTCATATAACGTACACTTATTCAGCCTGTTGTTCACTATTCTTTATTTATTTTAAATTGCCTTTCAAATGTCTATTCTTGGTGTTGGCTTTTATCAAATACATTTCCCCAAAAAATGCGACTTATACTCCAGTGCGACTTATATATGTTTTTTTCCTTCCTTATTATGCATTTTCGGCCTGTGCGACTCGTACTCCGAAAAATACGGTACGTATTTTCTATTGTTTCATTGAAAATAAAACAACGAAGTCCATTTGGCTGTCATTCGTTTTAATTATGAGACACAATTGGGTCAAAATCATGATTTTTTTTTTCATGCTTGAAGTAAGAAATTATTACTTAAAAAAGTAGTTTTATACTTGTGAGTGTTGATGACACAACAGTTGATATTCTAGTTTCAAGCATGTTTTACTCAATATAGGTCATAACATCTCAGCAACAAGCTGTAATATCTTACTGAGATCATTTCGGACCAAAACACTTAAAACAAGTAAAACACTCTAACATAAAATCTGCTCAGTGAGAAGAATTATCTTATCAGACAGAAAATAAGCAAATATCACCCTTATTTGACATATTTCATCTTACTTAGATTTCAGTTTTTGCAGTGCAGCAAAATGTTTGGAGGAGAAAAGGTGAGGCCTTTAATCCCAGGAACACCAGACCTACCGCCAAGCATGGTGGTGGTAGTATTATGCTCTGGGCCTGTTTGGGTTGAATACCTTCGTGTCCACCAAAGTGCTTTACTTCACCGATCGCTCGTTCACACCATTTCTGATCAACATCCCCAAGAGGTCGATAGGTTTTGGCAACACGTCCAATTTTGGAAAGCTTGTATTTTTCTGTATGTGCAGTCACAATCAAAAGTTTACATACATTTGCAAAGTGTGGTCAGATGAAACAAACATTTTGCTGTTTGGCCACAATACCCAGCAATATGTTTGAAGGAGAAAAGGTGAGGCCTTTAATCCCAGGAACACCATGCCCACCGTCAAGCATGGTGGTGGTAGTATTATGCTCTGGGCCTGTTTTGCTGCCAATGGAACTGGTGCTTTAAATGGGACAATGAAAAAGGAGGATTACCTCCAAATTCTTCAGGACAAGCTAAAATCATCAGCCCGGAGTTTGGGTCTTGGGCACAGTTGGGTGTTCCAACAGGACAATGACCCCAAACACACGTCAAAAGTGGTAAAGGAATGGCTAAATCAGGCTAGAATGAAGGTTTTAGAATGGCCTTCCCAAAGTCCTGGACGTGTGGACAATGCTGAAGAAACAAGTTCATGTCAGAAAACCAACACATTTAGCTGAACTGCACCAATTTTGTCAAGAGGAGTGGTCAAAAATTCAACCAGAAGCTTGTGGATGGCTACCAAAAGTGCCTTATTGCAATGAAACTTGTCAATTTGCCTACTCAGTGGCCTAGTGGTTAGAGTGTCCGCCCTGAGATCGGTAGGTCGTGAGTTCAAACCCCGGCCGAGTCATACCAAAGACTATAAAAATGGGAGCCATTACCTCCCTGCTTGGCACTCAGCATCAAGGGTTGGAATTGGGGGTTAAATCACCAAAATGATTCCCGAGCGCGGCCACCGCTGCTGCTCACTGCTCCCCTCACCTCCCATGGGGTGAACAAGGGGAAGGGGACAGGTTACATTTCACCACACCTAGTGTGTGTGACAACCATTGGTACTTTAACTTTAACAAAGGACATGTAAGCAAATATTAACATTGCACTTTTGACCCAGTAGATTTGCTCACATTTTCAGTAGACCCATAATAAATTCATAAAAGAAGCAAACTTCATGAATGTTTTTTGTGACCAACAAGTATGTGCTCCAATCACTCTATCACAAAAAAATAAGAGTTGTAGAAATTATTGGAAACTCAAGACAGCCATGACATTATGTTCTTTACAAGTGTATGTAAACTTTTGACCGCGACTGTAAATCAATAACGGAGCAGCATCTCCTCATCCGTGGCTCACTAGTGCAACAACAAGGCCGGAAATGTGTCCCGTGAAAAACCCGTCCGACCGCAACTCTTTAATAACTAAAGTTCCTTGAGTGAATAATGTCAACTCACTACACCGGTATGTTTTAGTGCTTTCATGGTGAGTTTACTGACAGATATAAGTAAAAACTAGGGATGTCCGATAATATCGGACTGCCGATATCGGCCGATAAATGCTTTAAAATGTAATATCGGAAATTATCGGTATCGGTTTCAAAATGATCGGTATCGGTTTCAAAAAGTAAAATGTATGACTTTTTCAAACGCCGCTGTGTACACGGACATAGGGAGAAGTACAGAGCGCCAATAAACCTTAAAGGCACTGCCTTTGCGTGCCGGCCCAATCACATAATATCTACGGCTTTTCACACACACAAGTGAATGCAAAGCATACTTGGTCAACAACCATACAGGTCACACTGAGGGTGTCCGCATAAACAACTTTAACACTGTTACAAATATGCGCCACACTGTGAACCCACACCAAACAAGAATGACAAACACATTTCGGGAGAACATCCGCACCGTAACACAACATAAACACAACAGAACAAATACCCAGAACCCCTTGCAGGACTAACTCTTCCGGGACG
The DNA here is from genome assembly GCF_033978785.1 of Entelurus aequoreus. Lineage (NCBI taxonomy): Eukaryota > Metazoa > Chordata > Actinopteri > Syngnathiformes > Syngnathidae > Entelurus > Entelurus aequoreus. The sequence goes on from NC_084740.1 coordinate 7,039,801, forward strand.
CTACAATATACACCCCCCGCTACCCCCTACCTCCCCACCTCCCCCCAACTCCGCCCACCTCAACCTCTTCATGCTCTCTCAGGGAGAGCATGTCCCAAATTCCAAGCTAAAATAATGCACTTTGTGTCTTCCATAATAAATATGGCAGTGCCATGTTGGCATTTTTTTCCATAACTTGAGTTGATTTATTTTGGAAAACCTTGTTACATTGTTTAATGCATCCAGCGGGGCATCACAACAAAATTAGGCATAATAATGTGTTCATTCCACCACTGTATATATCGGTATAGGTCAGGGGTCGGCAACCTGCGGCTCCGGAGCCGCATGCGGCTCCTTGACCACTCTGATGCGGCTCAGCTACATACATGCCGACCCCCCCGATTTTCCCAGGAGACTTATGGATCTCAGTGTCCCTCATAGATTACTCCCAGGGAAAAAATAATCCTATTTACACTCTAATTACTAAATAAAGGGCGTGCCCTAATTGCACTGCAGTAATTGTCCTCTATAGCATTTACATACAGCGTGCCAGTCCAGCCACATGTTGCATGTTGTTATTACTTGCACACACAGGAGACAGCAAAGCATACTTACTCATCAGCCACACAGCTTACACTGACGGTAGCCGTATCAAACAACTTTAACATTGTTACGTTACAAATATGCGCCACACTGTGAACCCACACCAAAAAAGAATGAAAAACACATTTCTGGAGAACATCCCACCGTAACACAACATAAACACAACACAACCATTACCCAGAATCCCATGCAGCCCTAACTCTTTCGGTCTACATTATACACCCCCGCTACCACCAAATCCCCCCACACATCAACCCCCCCCCCCCCCCCCCCCCTCTCCGTGCGTTGGTTGAGCGGAAGAGTTAGGGCTGCATGGGATTCTGGGTATTGGTACCGTCAGTGTAAGATGTGTGGCTGCTGAGTTAGTACGCCTTGCTGTCACTTACGTGAGCAAGCTGAAATTGCATTCTATGTGTGGTCGAGCAGGTACACTGTTAGGGCAGACTGTAGAGGGCGCCAAATGCAGTGTCATCACGCTCTGATATTCGGGAGTCTCCCGGGAAAAATGAGAGGGTTGGCAAGTATGACGCTATCAAGCGCCATTCATTCAAAACTCGCGGGCTGCACTAACATCAAATTCCCACATTAAAGTGCGTGCCGGTGCGTGTGTCGGAGACCCCTGGTTAACATAGCACAAAGCATTTAAGCTTTGTATGCGGTGTTTTTCATTTTAAATTTAAAAATTTTTTTTGTGGCTCCCATTACTTTCTTTAATTTGTGAAACTTGCCAAAATGGCTCTTTGAGTGGTAAAGGTTGCCGACCCCTGGTATAGGTTGATATCGGAATCAGTAATTAAGAGTTGGACAATATCGGAATTTTGGCAAAAAAGCCATTATCGGACATCTCTAGTAAGAACTTTACACTACTTCATAGTAGAAATGGCAACAATGAAGGATGAATGTCCCATAACAAGAAGATAGAGAAAAAGAAGAAGCTTATCGACTACGGTGTCTGCACGGACTACAAAGGCGGAAGCGCACGCACATTTTCAGGACTTATGCAGATCCCAAATACGAATCAGCAGGTACCAGAAGGTAAGAAAAGTTGCTTTTGCATAATATTGCGACACAAAACGCCCGATAATATGTCTTATCTTATACACACATCATAACAATACTCCTATGTTGAAGCACAGTACAATCCATCATGTCTGCCTGTGCACGGAGGCATGGTGAGAGTTGAAAGAGGACCACATTTAGGCTCCGGCGCTCAAAGTTCCCAAAGCTTGTGGGTGTTTTAATGAGTCATTTTAACTTCATTTAAAGCCAGCTGAGCAGAAAATAGATCAGTGAATGAGCCCTGGGCCAGTATGGATCTGCAACCGATTTACATCTCTGTGAGAGCCGACCCACATCCAGACAGCTGTGTGTGTGTGTGTGTGTGTGTGCAGGTGTGAGGTGAGTGCACGGCACGGATTGAGCGTTCCTTGCGAGCCGTACGTGCACGCGTCTCTTTCGTCGCAAAAGACAAGGGCATTCCAAAGGTGAACTGGGAAGTGTCGTTGTGTCGCATGCGACGGGACACGGGGGCTGTCGACTCTGAAGTGAATTTTTTTATTTATTTAATTTTTGTATAAAAAAGTGAGTGTGCCGCGGGCGCTAAGTGTCTGCTGCAGAGAGAACACCCAGTCCTTCTGTGGCCTCTCAGGCAGACAGTCTACTCACTGTTCAGAGGCTGATAACAGGACTTGGTAAATAAAACTCTTCAGCTTGGCTGCTTCTGTGGGGAAGAAGGGCCGTTGCACCCTGTCTGCTGCTTTTGTTTGTCTGACTCGTGTTCCTGTGGTGGCTTCCTCCGTTCCTTTGCACCTGACCAGTACCAAGTAGCCCTCCCTCCTCTAAGGCTGTGTCTACACTAAGCTGGATAACCCCTTAAACCAGGGGTGTCCAAACTTTTTCCACTGAGGGCCGCACACGGACAAATTAAAGCCTGCGGGGCCATTTTGATAGTTTTCATTTTCAAATCCAGTGTTTCCCACACATTCATTTATTTGTGGCGGCCCGCCACGAAAGAACTACGTCCGCCACAAATTTAAAAACTTTTTTTTTTTAATTATTTTTATTTATTTTTGTCCTGTCCAGCTTCTCAGGCAAATCATATAGTTGATGTAGATGCCCATATAGGCTGTTCAGATTTACTTTACAAAAGACAAGTGTAGGATACTTCTCTTGTTGCCTTATTTGTGTTTGACCACTACTGTTTTCTGTTTATTTGTTACTGACTGTGGCAGGACACCTCTGCCTCTGTTTCACTTTATGTTGCTGGTAAATAATATGGTTGTAGTAGTAGGCTAAAGTTAAATTATTTAGTATGCACTAATTAAAGGGGCAGAGCTTTAAGAGACATTTTAGCTTTTATATTTTATAAGATATATTTTTTGTAAGAACCACAATTAATAAATATATTTCAGTGAATAACTTATTGTTCAAATCTGTATATAAATATGTGCATAAAGTGTTGTAATTATATTGTAAAATGGATGGATGGATGGACGTTTAAAACAAAACTGTTATTATTAATTAGTAAGTATACATTTTTGAGCCTTTTTAGAGAAAATCCATATCATTGTAGTAAATTATGCAAATTACTCGATGATGTCATGGTGACGACGCCCATAGCCACGCCCCCACAGGTATCTTGGCAGTTTATGGGAAACACTGAATACATAAAGACACTGAATACATAAAAACACTGAATACATAATCACTATTACGTTAGATCCACTATAGACTGGACTCTTACAATATTATGTTAGATCCACTATGGACTGGACGCTCACTATTATGTTAGATCCACTATGGACTGCACTCTCACTATTATGTTAGATCCACTATCGACTGGACTCTCACTATTATGTTAGATCCACTATCGACTGGACTCTCACTATTATGTTAGATCCACTATGGACTGGACTCTCACAATATTATGTTAGATCCACTATGGACTGGACTCTAACTATTATGTTAGATCCACTATGGACTGGACTCTCATGATTATGTTAGATCCACTATGGACTGGACTCTCACACTATTATGTTAGATCCACTATGGACTGGACTTTCACACTATTATGTTAGATCCACTATGGACTGGACTCTCACTATTATGTTGGATCCACTATGGACTGGACTCTCACAATATTATGTTAGATCCACTATGGACTGGACTCTCACTATTATGTTAGATCCACTATGGACTGGACTCTCACAATATTATGTTAGATCCACTATGGACTGGACTCTCACAATATTATGTTAGATCCACTATGGACTGGACTCTCACACTATTATGTTAGATCCACTATGGACTGGACTCTCACACTATTATGTTAGATCCACTATGGACTGGACTCTCACAATATTATGTTAGATCCACTATGGACTGGACTCTCACACTATTATGTTAGATCCACTATGGACTGGACTCTCACTATTATGTTAGATCCACTATAGACTGGACTCTCACACTATTATGTTAGATCCACTATGGACTGGACTCTCACACTATTATGTTAGATCCACTATGGACTGGACTCTCACACTATTATGTTAGATCCACTATGGACTGGACTCTCACACTATTATGTTAGATCCACTATGGACTGGACTCTCACAATATTATGTTAGATCCACTATGGACTGGACTCTCACTATTATGTTAGATCCACTAGCGACTGGACTCTCACTATTATGTTAGATCCACTATGGACTGGACTCTCACTATTATGTTAGATCCACTATGGACTAGACTCTCACAATATTATGTTAGATCCACTATGGACTGGACTCTCACTATTATGTTAGATCCACTATGGACTGGACTCTCACGATTATGTTAGATCCACTATGAACTGGACTCTCACAATATTATGCTAGATCCACTATGGACTGGACTCTCATTATTATGTTAGATCCACTATGGACTGGACTCTCACAATATTATGCTAGATCCACTCGACGTCCATTGCACCGGTCGCCCTAGGGGGGGGTCCCCACACCTGCGGTCCTCTCCAAGGTTTCTCATCGTCCCATTGAGTTTTTCCTTGCCCTGATGTGGGATCTGAACTGAGGACGTCGTTGTGGCTTGCGCAGCCCTTTGAGACACTCGTGATTTAGGGCTATATTAATAAACATTGATTGATTGATGATTGAGCGAAGGCAAAAGAGTGAGGAGTGTCCTGACCAGATATCTAGATCCCTAGATTGATTGATGTCTAATAAATATTTGATTGATGCTGTGTGATTCATGTATGATGACTCAGGTGTGATTCATGTATGATGACTCAGGTGTGATTCATGTATGATGACTCAGGTGTGATTCATGTATGATGACTCAGGTGTGATTCATGTATGATGACTCTTCACTACAATAGGGCCCCACATCACACTGGATTCCAGTTAATTGCAATACCACAACGCTGGATATTGTTCAGATAAGTTCAATGTAAAAACTTGCACACAAAGCAACACGGGAGGTGACTATGACGTGCGCATTTTCCACGCATGCGTATCAGGTCGCGTTGCACCGGCGGGCGGTGGTCTTAAACAGTGGCATTGTTGTGTGTGGACTAGGTTAGGTGGGATTTACCCTTAGTGTAAAGGGGGCCTAAATGCAAGATGAAGAGACTCACGGTGCAAATCTGTCTGACCACTACACCATCTTTTTTCTTTTTAAACATGTTTCCGCAGCTCCTGCAGAGGCGCTGGTGTGTGATCAGTGTGGAGCGACCTTCTCCTCAGAGGAGGCTCTGGATGCCCACAGGCTAACGCACACAGGTATGTTTTACACACACACACACACACGCACACACACGCACACACACACACACACACACACACACATACTGGTTATCATTTGGAATGGGGACCAAGTTTTTGACCATGACTTGTGGGGACCACCCTTTCTACAGGTTGTGGAGGCATAAAAAAAAATGGTGTAAAATGTCCACTGCCCAGTTAGCTCATACACGTCTTTTAATCTCTGGATTGATGAAGTAATGTGCTGATCATTCCCACTGGGGACCCTGGGGAAAAAGACTTCATATGGTTCACGGGGACCACATTTAAATAATTTTGCATCATTCACACAAATTTGTACGTGACTACTGAGGAGTATTAAAAAAAAAAAAAGTTCAAATTAAATATGACATGATGGTCAGAATACAGCACTACAGCTGTCCTCTTATAGGAAGTTTCACCACTTAAAGCAAATCCTGCATCTTCTGTGACATGACTGAAAACTGCTATTTAGAAGTAATGAAGTTGTCTGCAACTCCAACTACCATATATAGAAGGATGGAAAATTCTGAATGTGAATCATACTTTAAGGCAGGGGTCCCCAAACTACGGCCCGCGGGCCGGATCCGGGCCGCCAGCGTCCAAAATCTGGCCCGCGGGACGTCCCAATTAAAAAAAATGTTTTTATTTTTTTAAATGCTTTATTTTTTTAAATCTGTCCTTTCTAATCCATTTTCTACAGCTTGTTACTCTGTGTCTCCTAGCCGCTCAGGCAAATCATAAAAATGCATTTTCCCATCGATAACGGGACATCATCGCACTCTGAATATATATATATATATATATATATATATATATATATATATATATATATATATATATATATATATATATATATATATACACACTACCGTTCAAAGGTTTGGGGTCACATTGAAATGTCCTTATTTTTGAAGGAAAAGCACTGTACTTTTCAATGAAGATAACTTTAAACTAGTCTTAACTTTAAAGAAATACACTCTATACATTGCTAATGTGCTAAATGACTATTCTAGCTGCAAAGGTCTGGTTTTTGGTGCAATAACTACATAGGAGTATAGAGGCCTATTTTTCAGCAACTATCACTCCAGTGTTCTAATGGTACAATGTGTTTGCTCATTGGCTCAGAAGGCTAATTGATGATTAGAAAACCCTTGTGCAATCATGTTCACACATCTGAAAACAGTTGAGCTCGTTACCGAAGCTACAAAACGGACCTTCCTTTGAGCAGATTGAGTTTCTGGAGCATCACATTTGTGGGGTCAATTAAACGCTCAAAATGGCCAGAAAAAGAGAACTTTCCTCTGAAACTCGACAGTCTATTCTTGTTCTTAGAAATGAAGGCTATTCCACAAAATTGTTTGGGTGACCCCAAACTTTTGAACGGTAGTGTACATATATATATATATATACATATATATATATATATATATATATATATATATATATATATATATATATATATATATATATATATATATATATATACATACATATATATATATATATATATATATATATATATATATATATATATATATATATATATATATATATATATATATATATATATATATATATATATATATATATACACTGCAAAAAGTCAGTGTTCAAAAACAAGAAAAAAAATTAGAAAAATTTGGGGTATTTTATTTGAACTAAGCAAAATTATCTGCCAATAGAACAAGGAAATTTGGCTTGTAAAGACTTTCCAAAACACGTAAAATTAGCTAACCTCAATGAACCCAAAAAATACCTTAAAATAAGTATATTCTAACTAACAACAACTTTACTACTATATGAGTACGAATTTTCTATTGTTTCATTGAAAATAAAACAGCCAAGTCCATTTGGCTTTCATCTGTTTTAATTATGAGACACAATTGTGTCAAAATCATTTGTTTTTCATGCTTGAAATAAGAAATGATTAGTTTAAAAAAGTAGTTTTATACTTGTGAGTGTTGATGACACAGCTGTGCAACAGTTGATATTCTAGTTTTAAGCATGTTTCACTCAATATAGGTCTGAGATCATTTCGGACCAAAACCCTTAAAACAAGTAAAACACTTAACATAAAATCTGCTTAGTGAGAAGAATTATCTTATTGGAAAGAAAATAAGCAAATATCACCCTTATTTGAGATATTTAATCTTACTTAGATCTCGGTTTTTGCAGTGATATACAGATCGGCCCCGGGGCCAAATTTTTTTAACCCAATGCGGCCCCCCGAGTCAAAAAGTTTGGGGACCCCTGCTTTAATAATAATAATAATAATAATGGATTAGATTTATATAGCGCTTTTCTAGACACTCAAAGCGCTTCACAGAGAAGTGAGAACCCATCATTCATTTTTACAACTCATTCATTCATCATTCATTCTCCGGTGTGAGCGGCACCGGGGGCAAGGGTGAAGTGTCCTGCCCAAGGACACAACGGCAGCGATTTTTGGATGGTAAGAGGCGGGGAGCGAACCTGCAACCCTCAGGTTTCTGGCAAGGCCGCTCTACCCACTACGCCATGCCGCCCCAGGTAATAATGTTTTATAATCATGCTGTATGAAAATGTCATCCTAAGGAACCCTAAACCAGATTCTTGTTTTTGGAAACATATATTAGTTTTAACTAAGGATGGATACCATACAGAATCACAGCACTATTAATGCCAGGATAACAAATGTTTCACTTTTCAAGAAAATGTATTTTCTGACTAACCAGTAAACATGTTTTATGGGTGACTATCATTTAAAAAGATTTCCCTTTAGGGGACCTGTTTTTTTGTCCCCATACCGCCAGCGGTCCCCTAAAGGTGACTGTGTAAACAGAGCGATGTCCCCATTAAGTCAGCATTACTAGAACACACACGCACACACACACACTCAAGTTACCTCACAACTTTGGGACGTGGGGGTTGAAAGTGGCTCGTCATGCTGGCTGGGTTAAACTGTCCCTGGCATGGTGCTCCATAATTTATACAGAGGGAGGTGGGAGGCCCTCTCACATATCACCCTCCACCGCCTTCAGTATCCAGAGCCACCACGTGCTACGTTCACACAACACAACACTGGCATCACATGTGTTGCCCTCACTATTACAACGTCAACAAGCATCATATGCACATTTTGCAATCAATTACGGCGATATACCTTACTGACTTGATGTCAAGCTGTACATGGACTACTCTTAAGCGGTGGTTCCCAAACTTTTTTCACCGAGTACCGCCTCAGAAAACACCTGGCTGTCCAAGTACCACCATAATGACCAACATTAAAATACAGCAGCACAGTGGGCCCAAGTATTCATTAAAAACAAGGCAGGTTTTATTTAGCAAGTATATTTTAACATGTTTAGCCACTGTAAAACCACACAGTTTGAACAGTAACACTGTGTTTGAAGGTTTAATTAGGTGGTTATGTGGCGTACCACTAGATCAGGGGTAGGGAACCTACGGCTCTCGAGCCAGATGTGGCTCTTTTGATGACTGCATCTGGCTCTCTGATAAATCTTAGCTGACATTGCTTAAAGGCCTACTGAAATGACATTTTTTTATTCAAACGGGGATAGCAGATCCATTCTATGTGTCATACTTGATCATTTCGCGATATTGCCATATTTTTGCTGAAAGGATTTAGTAGAGAACATCGACGATAAAGTTCGCAACTTTTGGTCGCTGATAAAAAAAAAGCCTTGCCTGTACCGGAAGTAGCGTGACGTCGCAGGTTGAAAGGCTCCTCACATTTCCCCATTGTTTACACCAGCAGCGAGAGCGATTCGGACCGAGAAAGCGACGATTACCCCATTAATTTGAGCCAGGATGAAAGATTCGTGGATGAGGAAGGTGAGAGTGAAGGACTAGAGTGCAGTGCAGGACGTATCTTTTTTCGCTCTGACCGTAACTTAGGTACAAGCTGGCTCATTGGATTCCACACTTTCTCCTTTTTCTATTGTGGATCACGGATTTGTATTTTAAACCACCTCGGATACTATATCCTCTTGAAAATGAGAGTCGAGAACTCGAAATGGACATTCACAGTGACTTTTATCTCCACGACAATACATCGGCAAAGCACTTTAGCTACGGAGCTAACGTGATAGCATCGGGCTTAACTGCAGATAGAAACAAAAGAAATAAACCCCTGATTGGAAGGATAGACAGAAAATCAACAATACTATTAAACTATGGACATGTAACTGCACGGTTAATGCTTTCCAGCCTGGCGAAGCTTAACAATGCTGTTGCTAAGGACGCCATTGAAGCTAACTTAGCTACGGGACCTCACAGAGCTATGCTAAAAACATTAGCTATCCACCTACACCGGCCAGCCCTCATCTGCTCATCAACACCCGTGCTCACCCGCGTTCCAGCGATCGACGGAGCGACGAAGGACTTCACCCGATCATCGATGCGGTCGGCGGTTAGCGTCGGATAGCGCGTCTGCTATCCAAGTCAAAGTCCTCCTGGTTGTGTTGCTGCAGCCAGCCGCTAATACACCGATCCCACCTCCAGCTTTCTTCTTTGCAGTCTTCATTGTTCATTAAACAAATTGCAAAAGATTCACCAACACAGATGTCCAGAATACTGTGGAATTTTGAGATGAAAACCGAGCTTTTTGTATTGGATTCAATGGTGTCCGAATACTTCCGTTTCAACCATTGACGTCATGCACATACGTCATCATACATAGACGTTTTCAACCGGAAGTTTCCCGGGAAATTTAAAATTGCACTTTATAAGTTAACCCGGCCGTATTGGCATGTGTTGCAATGTTAAGATTTCATCATTGATATATAAACTATCAGACTGCGTGGTCGCTAGTAGTGGCTTTCAGTAGGCCTTTAAACACGATAAGTAATTAATAATTCTGTGTTAAAAATAATGTTCAAAGTGTAAAACATTCTCACGCATTTTAATCCATCTATCCGTTTTCTACCGCAGCTGTTTCAAGAAGTCGCATTAATGGTAAGAAATATTTCATTTATTATTGGTTAACTTCAATCAATCAATCAATGTTTATTTATATAGCCCTAAATCACGAGTGTCTCAAAGGGCTGCACAAGCCACAACGACATCCTCGGTTCAGATCCCACATCAGGGCAAGGAAAAACTCAACCCAGTGGGATGACAATGAGAAACCTTGGAGAGGACCGCAGATGTGGGTGAATCTATTTTCTTCAAAATAGCCACCCATTGCTCCGATTACTTTTCCGCACACTCATGGCATTCTCTCGATGAGCTTCAAGAGGTAGTCACCTGAAGTGGTTTTCACTTTCACAGGTGTGCTTGAAGTTTAGCAAGAGAATGCCAAGAGCGTGCAAAGCAGTAATCAGATTTTGAAGAAACTAGAATATAATTTTTTTTCCAGTTATTTCACCTTTTTTTGTTAAGTACATAACTCCACATGTGTTCATTCATAGTTTTGATGTGACAATCTACAATGTAAATAGTCATGAAAATAAAAAAAACACATTGAATTAGAAGGTGTGTCCAAACTTTTGGCCAGTACTGTACATTCAAGTAAAATATTTTGAAAATAACATTCTGAAATGTATGGCTTAGATGCAGCTGCCCGGCCATGGAAACCCATTCCATGAAGCTCTCTGCGTACTGTACGTGGGCTAATTGGAAGGTCACATGAAGTTTGGAGCTCTGTAGCAACTGACTGTGCAGAAAGTCTTTGCACTATGCTGACCTCTCTGTCAGTTTACCTGGCCTACCACTTGGTGGCTGAGTTGCTGTTGTTCCCAAACTCTTCCATTTTCTTATAATAAATGCCGACAGTTGACTTTGGAATATTTAGGAGCGAGGAAATGTCACGACTGGATTTGTTGCACAGGTGGCATCCTGTGACAGTTCCACGCTGGAAATCACTGAGAGCGGCCCATTCTTTCACAAATGTTTGTAGAAACAGTCTCCATGCCTAAGTGCTTGGTTTTATACACCTGGCCAAGTGATTAGGACACCTGATTCTCATCATTTGGATGGGCGGCCAAATACTTTTGGCAATATATTGTACATTACACAAAAGTCCTAATTTATTCGTAATTGTTGGTCCAAAGCTAATCAGGATTTTGGCAAAAAAGAGGGTAATATGTTTATTTTTCACCGGCGGGAGCGTTTCAGAGAGCCGCTAGAGCCACACTAGGGCCAATTTAGTGTTGCCAATCAACCTATCCCCAGGTGCATGTCTTTGGGGGTGGGAGGAACCCGGAGTACCCGGAGGGAACCCACGCAGTCACGGGGAGAACATGCAAACCCCACACAGAACTCGGGACCTTCGTATTGTGAGGCACATGCACTAACCCCTCTTCCACCGTGGTGCCCCAAAATGATACTTTTACAAAATAAAAGCATGTTTTATTGTAAGTTTATGAGCTGGAGTATACTTAAAACTATATTTAGGCTTATTGTTTTGGTTTATTTTGTCAGGAAAACTAACGCCAGAAATACTCAATGGCATGCTTCCGGGGACCAAAAAACGGCGCCTCCCGTTTCGTTGTCTATACTCTTTTTATACAGGACTCTGCTCAAACTGTGGTGCAGGCTCCATCTAGTGGTACGCCAGAGAATCACTTGATGAAAGTATAGTGTTTCCTAGCGGTAGAAATGGATGGATGGATGGATATGCAAACTAGTGTTGTAACTAAAGATGTCCGATAATGGCTTTTTTGCCGATATACGATATTCCGATATTGTCCAACCCTTAATTACCGATTCCGATATCAAGCGATACCGATATATACAGTCGTGGAATGAACACATTATTATGCCTCATTTTGTTGTGATGCCCCGCTGGATGCATTAAACAATGTAACAAGGTTTTCCAAAATAAATCATCTTAAGTTATGGAAAAAAATGCCAACATGGCACTGCCATATTTATTATTGAAGTCACAAAGTGCATTATTTTTTTTAACATGCCTCAAAACAGCAGCTTGGAATTTGGGACATGCTCTCCCTGAGAGAGCATGAGGAGGTTGAGGTGGGCGGGGTTGAGGTGGGGGGTAGGGGGTAGCAAGGGGTGTATATTGTAGCGTCCCGGAAGAGTTAGTGCTGCAAGGGGTTCCGGGTATTTTCTCTGTTGTGTTTATGTTGTGTTACGGTGCGGATGTTCTCCGGAAATGTTTGTCATTCTTGTTTGGTGTGGGTTCACCGTGTGGCGCATATTTGCAACAGTGTTAAAGTTGTTTATGCGGCTACCCTCAGTGTGACCTGTATGGCTGTTGACCAAGTATGCCATGCATTCACTTGTGTGTGTGAAAAGCCGTAGATATTACACGCAAAGGCAGTGCCTTTAAGGTTTATTGGCGCTCTGTACTTCTCCCTACGTCCGTGTACACAGCGTCGTTTTAAAAAGTCATACATTCTACTTTTTGAAACAGATACCGATAATTTCCGATATTACATTTTAAAGCATTTATCGGCCGATAATATCGGCAGCCCGATATTATCGGACATCCCTAGTTGTAACAATACCAATATTTTGGTACCGGTACTAAAATTAACTTCGTACTTTTCGGTACTTTTCTAAATAAAGGGGACCGCAAAAAAATTGCATTATTGGCTTTATTTTAACAAAAAAAATCTTAGGGTACATTAAACATGTTTATTATTGCAATTAAGTCCTTAAATAAAATAGTGAACATACTAGACAACTTGTCTTTTAGTAGTAAGTAAACAAACAAAGACTCCTAATTAGTCTGCTGACATATGCAGTAACATATTGTCATTTATACACCTATTATTTTGTCAACATTATTAAGGACAAGCTGTAAAAATGATTTATTAATCCACTTGTTCATTTACTGTTAATATCTGCTTATTTTCAGTTTCAACATGTTCTATCTACACTTCTGTTAAAATGTAATAATCACTTATTCTTCTCTTGTTTGATACTTTACTTTAGTTGTGGATGATACCACAAATGTGGGTATCAATCCGATACCAAGTCGTTACAGGATCATACATTGGTCATATTCAAAGTCCTCATGTGTCCAGGGACATATTTCCTGACTTTATAAACATAATATAAATTTTTTAGAAAACGAAAGATGTTGTGATGCTAAAAAATAGCGACGTAATCATACTAGTATCGACTCGATACGTGCTTGTACTTGATATAATTACAGTGAATGTTAGGTGTCGATCCACCCATGGCGTTTGATTTACATTTTTATATGTGTAGTGAAGCATGTTTAGCTATTTCTCGTCCTACAGGGATGATACTTGTAAGAAACATACTTTATTTGTCGCCATGGAGACGAGGATTAGTGATTTGGAAGTAGCTAAAACACTGCTGACGGCGGCCATGTCTTAAAGCACCTCTTCCTGAGGGCGTTTCAGTGTTATAACTTCACCTTTATCGTTAGTTTTTAAGCCAAAAATGTGTCCGTTCTCCCTTTTCTGTCTACACACTGTGTCTGCTTGTAAGTACTCTGTGATTGTGCGCTGCCGAACATGCTCCTCTCTTTGTTTAGTTTATTAGTTTAGTTTATTAAGGATCCCCATTAGTCTACACCGCAGTGGAGACTATTCTTCCTGGGGTCCAGGCAAAAACATCACACAATCAGAAAACAAAAGATTAAAATGCAGTACAACATGATCAAATAATAAAATGTTGTAATACAAAAATAGCAACAACAAAGAACCAAAAAAAATAATAATAACTTCGAGTTTACATAATATTGTTCATAACAAAGATAAAAAGAGCAATATAAAAATAGATATATATATATTTTTGCAAAAAAAACAAAAAAACAAAGAACCAATGGCCTAAAATATATACATTAGTGTACCAAAGACAAACAATAAGTGACGAAAAAAGTTCCCTCCACCATTTTCTACTGCTTGTCCCATAATCAATAAAATAGTCAATAAAAACAGTCATGACATTAGGTACAATCTAGAATAATCTCTTTCCGCAATACTTCTCCTCTTAGTCTATTCTTAAAACCCACTCTGCTGGTGATTGATACCAAATATTGTGGAAGTGGATTCCAGTAAGTGATTGCCCTATACATTACAGTCTTTTTCAAAACATCACTTTTGGGTTTAAGACGGGTGAAAGCACCTCTTAGGGCTAACCTGGTACCATAGTTGTGACTTTCACTAGCAAGCAACAGCTGAGAATACAGATATGAAGGTTTATGGTATGTATAGATTGTTTTTAAAAATAGAATCAAACTACACGCTAGTCTTTCACCAACTCTCATCCATGACAATTCATTATGCATGATCTCAACGCCGGTCCTAAATGAGCAATGGAGAGCTAGTCTGGCAGCTCTGTTTTGGGTAAGCTGGATTTTATTGAGTTCTTGTTTAGATGCATTGGACCAAATTGCTGGGCAGTAGTCAATATGTGACAATACAAGGGATTGTATAACTTGTTTCGTAGTTGTGTTAGTTAAAAAATAGGCACTTCTTCTTATGATTGAGATGCTTCTGCTCATTTTTTTTACTATGTTATTAATGTGAGTGGCCCAAGATAGTCTTTCATCTATTGTAACTCCCAGCAACCTGGCTTCTTTAACTTGTTCAATATGAACTCCATTCAAAGAAACATTCAATATGCGTTCTTTTCTATGAGCATGTTTTGAGCAAATAACAAGACATTTTGTTTTGGAAATATTAAGTTTCATCTTATTTTCTGTAACCCATTTAGAAATCTGCATAACCTTGTCTTGTAGTATACTGCTCAGGTCTGTGCAATTATCAGCATAAGCATATATTGTTGTGTCATCTGCGTAAATTGCACAGCAACCATTCTTTAAAATACATGACATATCATTTACAAATATTGAGTATAATAAAGGTCCCAGGCAACTTCCCTGGGGAATACCACAATATAATGTTTTAATATTTGAAAGGGTTCCATTGAACATGACACATTGCTGTCTGTTGACTAGGTAGCTTTTCATCCAGTTAATCGCTGAGAGTTTAAAACCATAAGCAGACAGTTTTATAAGTAGTAGTTTGTGGTCAATAATATCAAAAGCAGCACTAAAATCTAATAGCACTGTGCCAACTAATAATTTACCGTCAATTTGTTTTAGCCAGTCATCCGTAAAACATAATGCATATTTATGCCCATCCTTAGACTCTGTGGCTATTGGTCCTGCTAAATCAGTGTGTACCAAATCTAGAGGAGCTTTGGCCCTCATATCAGGCTTCCTGTTTCTAGTTTGGACAAACTTGCCTTGTGTACAGACATCACATTGTAATGTTGACTTGTCTACTTTACCTTTAATAGTCATACCAGAAACAACATTTTGTAAACCCAGCAATCTCACAACGTGACTTCTACGCGGGCGCGGGACCGGTACGTTTCAGAGACGGTATCGTCCCAAAAATGATTAATTAATATCGCGGTACTACACTAGTACCGGTATACCGTACAACCCTAATGCAAACACAGTGTTACTGTGTAATGTTAAATTGGCCAAAGATATCAAATATACTTGTTAAATAAAACCTCTGCCTTGTTTTTAATGAATAATTAGGCCTACTATGCTACTGTATGTTACTGTTAGTCATTGTTTGAGAACTACTGATCTAAAGGAACTTGAAAAAAAGAGCCCAATGTGTTGACACCAATGCAATTTTATTGTCAGAATGTCATACAGGAACAATTTACCTTTTATGTTTTACTTGAATGCACATCATTTATTTGCTCAGAACTTGCTAATAGTTTGATCTTAAATCCCAACAGGGTGTGTTTTGAAATGAAATGTGCCGGCAAGCACAATAGTTGGAGTCTCCTCACTCATCTTTGCATTGACGTATGCATTGACCGTATAAACCAGGGGTGTCAAACTCATTTTCATTGAGGGCCACATCGCAGTTATGGTTGCCTTCAGAGGGCCGATTTTAACAATGAGTAATATATGAATATACATGTGTATATATATATAATACATTAACAATATATTTTTTAACATAAGTTGCAAAAAAATATTAAAATATTACTTTAAAAACTGGCAGCTTAGTCACCAGAATGTTACAGTAAAAGCAGTGGGTTTTTTTTTTACAGCATATAAAAAATTGAATAAATGGAATGGAAAAACAATACCACTGTTTTAGCGGTAAAATTCAAGCAACAGAGCTGGCAGGTTTTGTTTTTTTTTACCGTAAAATCTTGTTTTAATGTTTTTTTTTGTTTTTTTTTTTGTTTATGTTTTAGTGTCTGACTGTATATGAGAAAAAAAAACAGCACCAAAAAAAATGTAACATTAAAATCTATTTTACAGTCTACAATTTGATTGATAATTTGTCTTGAAATCATAAGTCAAGCAGATATTCAAATACAGTATTTATCTTTAATTTAACAAAAAATATTTTTGGGAATATATGATAATATAATATTTTGATATTGAATTTTAAAAGATATGCAATTGCATGCAGCACATGACTTTTCATGTCAAAAGGGAAAGAATGAATACATTTAGTAAGAAAAGATTAAGCATTTTATTAACGCATATTATTTCCAGGATTATGCAGCATGGTGTCACAGGGGTTAGTGCATGTGCCTCACAATACGAAGGTCCTGAGTAGTCCTGAGTTCAAACCCGGGCTCGGGATCTTTCTGTGTGGAGTTTGCATGTTCTCCAGCCGACTTCAAAGATTACCTCTCAAAATACTGTGACGGACCGTGGGTTTCCCACCTAGGCCTTCAGCGATGTCCGACTTCAAAGATGACCTCTCAAAATACAGTGGCGGTCCGTGCGTTCCCCACCTAGGCCTTCAGCGATGTCCGACTTGAAAGATTACCTCTCAAAATACCGTGACGGACCGTGGGTTTCCCACCTAGGCCTTCAGCGATGTTCGACTTCAAAGATTACCTCTCAAAATCTAGTGCCGGTCCGTGCTTTTCCACCTAGGCCTTCAGCGATGTCCGACTTCAAATATTACCTCTCAAAATACAGTGGCGGTCCGTGCGTTTCCCACCTAGGCCTTCAGCGATGTCCGACTTCAATGATTACCTCTCAAAATACAGTGGCAGTCCATGCGTTTCCCACCTAGGCCTTCAGCGATGTCCGACTTCAATGATTACCTCTCAAAATACAGTGACGGACCGTGGGTTTCCCACCTAGGCCTTCAGCGATGTCCGACTTCAATGATTACCTCTCAAAATACAGTGACGGACCGTGGGTTTCCCACCTAGGCCTTCAGCGATGTCCGACTTCAATGATTACCTCTCAAAATACAGTGACGGACCGTGGGTTTCCCACCTAGGCCTTCAGCGATGTCCGACTTCAAAGATGACCTCTCAAAATCTAGTGGCGGTCCGTGCGTTTACCACCTAAGCCTTCAGCGATGTCCGACTTCAAATATTACCTCTCAAAATACAGTGGCGGTCCATGCGTTTCCCACTTAGGCCTTCAGCGATGTCCGACTTCAATGATTACCTCTCAAAATACAGTGACGGACCGTGGGTTTCCCACATAGGCCTTCAGCGATGTCCGACTTCAAGGATTACCTCTCAAAATCTAGTGGTGATCCGTGCGTTTCCCACCTAGGCCTCCAGCGATGTCAGACTTCATTGAGTACCTCTCAAAATACAGTAGCGGTCCGTGCCTTTCCCACCTAGGCCTTCAGCGATGTCTAACTTAAAAGATTACCTCTCAAAATACAGTGGCGGTCCGTGCGTTTCCCACCTAGGCCTTCAGCGATGTCAGACTTCAATGATTACCTCTCAAAAAACAGTGGCGGTCCGTGCGTTTCCCACCTAGGCCTTCAGCGATGTCAGACTTCAAATATTACCTCTCAAAATACAGTGGCGGTCCGTGCGTTTCCCACCTAGGCCTCCAGGGATGTCAGACTTCAAATATTACCTCTCAAAATCTAGTGGTGATCCGTGCGTTTCCCACCTAGGCCTCCAGCGATGTCAGACTTCATTGAGTACCTCTCAAAATACAGTGGCGGTCCGTGCGTTTCCCACCTAGGCCTTCAGCGATGTCCAACTTAAAAGATTACCTCTCAAAATACAGTGGCGGTCCGTGCGTTTCCCACCTAGGCCTCCAGGGATGTCAGACTTCAAAGATTACCTCTCAAAATCTAGTGGTGATCCGTGCGTTTCCCACCTAGGCCTCCAGCGATGTCAGACATCATTGAGTACCTCTCAAAATACAGTGGCGGTCCGTGCGTTTCCCACCTAGGCCTTCAGCGATGTCCGACTTCAATGATTACCTCTGAAAATACAGTGGCGGTCCGTGCATTTCCCACCTAGGCCTCCAGGGATGTCAGACTTCATTGATTACCTCTCAAAATACAGTGGCGGGCCGTGCGTTTCCCACCTAGGCCTTCCTGCGTGGGTTCCCTTCTGGTACTCCGGCTTCCTCCCACCTCCAAAGACATGCACCTGGGGATAGGTTGATTGGCAACACTAAATTGGCCCTAGTGTGTGAATGTTGTCTGTCTATCTGTGTTGGCCCTGCGATGAGGTGGAGACTTGTCCAGGGTGTACACCGCCTTCCGCCCGAATGCAGCTGAGATAGGCTCCAGAACCCCCCGCGACCCCAAAAAGGGACAAGCGGTAGAAAAATGGATGGATTTCCAGGCTTTCGCGGGCCAGATTTGGCCCCTGGGGCTTGAGTTTGCCACCTGTGGTACAAACACTCATGCCTCCTTTAAGATAACCATCCACGGTTAAGGAAAAGGAGAATGTACGGTCAAAATAAATTGTGTGATTAATCTGCATATGTACATGATTAATGCTTGTGAGAAATCACATATCTGATTTCTAATAATTAATTAGTTTTAATTTAACCGGTCCTCATTGTGTCTTCTGAGAAAAAAAAAAATCTGGCCTTTGGACAAATTCAATAAGAATCCTTGCTATAAATGAATCTTGGCGTTCAGTACAATCCGTCTTTTCTTAACGACAACAAAAAGGCTTTCTAAATACAGCATCTTTTTATCTCCATAAATAAAAAGTCACACTGCATCTCAAACCAAAACAAAAATCTCCTGGAGGCAATTCAACTCGCAAACAAGGACAAGCATAATGAAATATTAGATTTACTGGAGCTGAAGTCTTCCCTTTTGTTTGTCGTTTTAACCCTCTGCAACAAAATAAGGTGGCAGCAAATTCATGTGACGTAATTATTTGCAGCCGAGCTCACCTGGTATATACCAACGCTTCAAGTAAAGTTCGCATCATTGTTGGCACACTTTCTAGTGATAAACTAGACCCCCTGGACACCACTCATGTGTTAGAACTAGCATCAATTTTAACTAGGGTTGTGCGGTATACCAGTACTTATAAAGTACTGCGGTCCTAATGAATTAAAAACGGTACTATACCGCCTTTGAAAAAGACAGGTACTTTTCTTTGTCAAGACGCACACACACGGAGCGCATACAAGCAGAAACAGGGTGGAGAGGAAGAATGGCAAAGAGCGGCAATTGTACTGTTTTATAAAAAGGGTGTGTGGAGTGCAATATGGAGGTATTCGGGCGTTAAAACAAACGATAAAGGGGAAGCTTTGAAACACAAGCCGTGCTTTTAAAACATGCCTCACCCAAGGTGGCAATACAGTATCACCACCTTTGCTTCAAACTCAGGTAACCATTTAAATAACGAGCATTCAGACAAGGACTTTAAAGAGTGTAGTTAACTATCTGCTTTCTTGTGCACCTGTACTGTAGATCAGGGTTTTTCAACCACTGTGCCGCGGCACACTGAGATACAGTCTGGTGTGCCGTGGGAGATTATCTAATATCACCTATTTGGGTTGAAAATATTTTTTGCAAACCAGTAATTATATAGTCTGCAAATGATGTGTTGTTGTTGTTGAGTGTCGGTGCTGTCTAGAGCTCGGCAGAGTAACCGTGTAATACTCTTCCATATCAGTAGGTGGCAGCCGGTAGCTAATTGCTTTGTAGATGTGGGAAACAGCGGGAGGCAGTGTGCAGGTAAAAAGGTGTCTAATGCTTAAACCAAAAATAAACAAAAGGTGAGTTCCCCTAAGAAAAGGTATTGAAGCTTAGGGAAGGCTATGCAGAACGAAACTAAAACTGAACTGGCTATAAAGTAAACAAACATAGAATGCTGGACGACAGCAAAGACTTACTGTGGAGCAAAGACGGCGTCCACAAAGTACATCCGAACATGACATGACAATCAACAATGTCCCCACAAAGAAGGATAAAAACAACTGAAATATTCTTGATTGCTAAAACAAAGTAGATGCGGGAAATATGGCACAAAGGAAGACATGAAACTGCTACAGGAAAATACCAAAAAAAGAGAAAAAGCCACCAAAATAAGAGCGCAAGACAAGAACTAAAACACTACACAGGAAAACAGCAAAAAACTCCAAATAAGT
Organism: Entelurus aequoreus; assembly: GCF_033978785.1. Taxonomy (NCBI): domain Eukaryota; kingdom Metazoa; phylum Chordata; class Actinopteri; order Syngnathiformes; family Syngnathidae; genus Entelurus; species Entelurus aequoreus. The sequence goes on from NC_084740.1 coordinate 7,060,480, forward strand.
CAGGGTGTGATGTGACAGGTGGTGACAGTACACCTACTTTGAGACAAGAGCTATAGTGACACATAGATGGCTTGTTATTAGTGCAGTTAAAAACTGCCCACGTAACGTAAATCACATAATATCTACGGCTTTTCACACACACAAGTGAATGCAAGGCATACTTGGTCAACAGCCATACACGTCACACCGAGGGTGGCCGTATAAACAACTTTAACACTGTTACAAATATGCGCCACACTGTGAACCCACACCAAACAAGAATGACAAACACAGTTCGGGAGAACATCCGCACCGTAACACAACATAACAAATACCCAGAACCCCTTTCTGCCCCCCCCAACCCCGCCCACCTCCCCATGCTCTCTCAGGGAGAGCATGTCCCAAATTCCAAGCTGCTGTTTTGAGGCATGTTAGAAAAAATAATGCACTTTGTGACTTCAATAATAAATATGGCAGTGCCATGTTGGCATTTTTTTTCCATAACTTGAGTTGATTTATTTTGGAAAACCTTGTTACATTGTTTAATGCATCCAGCGGGGCATCACAACAAAATTAGGCATAATAATGTGTTCATTCCACCACTGTATATATCGGTATCGGTAATTAAGAGTTGGACAATATCGGCAAAAAAGCTCTAGTAAAAATATATCGAGATATACTTTTTCGTCCGTACCGCCCAGCCCCACATGTGTTGTGATCCCCTGTATTTTATAAAGAACCGAAAAGTATCGAAATACATTTTGGCAGCGGCACCAAAATGTTGGTATCGGGACAACCCTAATACCAACATGACTGTTCAGAGTTGTTTACAGGAAAAAGACCACTCCCACTTATGTCCCATTGTGTGTACCCACACATGTTGTTGCCACAGTCGGAGAAAGGTGATAACCGTCTGGCATGTAACTGTACCTCCAGGTGGCACACACAGTATGAATAGTTGATGTTGCCCAGAAGTTTCTACCGTCGTCACCCTCACTGATGTGTAAACATCCAGAGCTCTGTTACAAGCTTGGCCGGTTATCAAGAGCAGAGTACAGGAGGGCATTACTCTCTCATTTTGTCATGATCTCAGCTCGGCCCGCCGTGTCGCATGACCTCTCCCCTGTTTGAGGTCATCTAATCAGATGTGTCCAGGTTAGCCGCGTAGGTGGGGAGGGGGGGGGGGTTTACGTTAAGGACATTTCACCTGTGCTAAAAGAGGCGGTGGGTTGCAGTGCTCAGTACCAATGGTGCAGACTTTTATTTGCCGTGTGGCCAAACGAGTTTGGTTTTGGTAGATTAACACTCGTCAGGGCTCAGCAGCTGCTGCCCACCTCCTCCTCTGCGAGGGGGTGGGGGGGGGGATAATATGACTATGGGGAGACCTTACATTGGAGCTGTGTGGCAACACCGCATGGGCGAGCAGTTACAATCTTCACAGGTCTTCTTGCCGTTTTTGATATGTCAGGGGTGAACGGCCGAGGGTATGCTGCGATCAAAGAGCGAGGGGTGGGAGTGGACTGTGGGAAGGCACGGGGGGGGGGGGGGGGGGGGGACGACGACTATGTGAGGACTTCCTGGGGGTGGAAAGGACTGCTGCGAGTGTTCGGTGCCAGCAGTGAGAGGAAAACAACATCATGTGCTGCTGTTTACTCCTCAACACAGCACTGTCATAGTCTCCTGACCTACTTGTCAGAGCCCAAAATAAAAGAATGGATCTGTCTCCGAATTGCTCTCACAACAAAGGCGTTTGTTCCATCGGAGCGACTTAAAAATGGCTCCGGGGCTCTCCTCGTTTTTTTTTTTTTTGGAAAAGCCGAGACCGGATCATATCTGCGGCCAAATGGACTGTACATGCATGAAACCAGGCTGCCTAACCATGTTGCCACCTTGCCTTGGAGGCTCAGGCCTAATGAGTGCTGGCTTTGTGTGCTCACAGCAGCTGCACTGTGTCCACACATCAAGTGCATATTATTACCTTCTGCCCTGGCCTTCATTAAAACAGTCCATTCAAGCTTAGGTCCCGTTTACACTAAGGTCATCCGGGGTAAATCCCACCTAACCTTATCCGTGGCCACACACAAGACCCCCGCGCCCCTCCGTCCTCCGGCGCAACGCGACCTAATACGCATTCGCGGAAAAGTCACCTCCAGTGTTGCTTTGTGTGCCAGTTCTTAAATTTAAAGGCCTACTGAAAGCCACTACTACCGACCACGCAGTCTGATAGTTTATATATCAATGACGAAATCTTAACATTGCCACACATGCCAATACGGCCGGGTTAGATTAGTAAAGTGCAATTTTAAATTTCCCGCGAAATATCCCGCTGAAAGCGTCTCGGTTTGCGCGTGACGTCACGGATTGTAGCGAACATTTTGGGACAGCATTGTGGCCAGCTATTAAGTCGTCTGTTTTCATCGCAAAATTCCACAGTATTCTGGACATCTGTGTTGGTGAATCTTTTGCAATTTGTTTAATGAACCATGGAGACTGCAAAGAAGAAAGCTGCAGGTGGGAAGCGGTGTATTAGCGGCCGGCTGCAGCAACACAAACACGTAGCCGGTGTTGCATTGTTTACATTCCTGAAAGATGACAGTCAAGCTTTACCATTGGCCTGTGGTGAACTGGGACAACAGAGACTCTTAGCAGGAGGACTTTGAGTTGGATACACATTGGCCTGTGGAGAACTGGGACAACAGAGACTCTTAGCAGGAGGACTTTGAGTTGGATACACATTGGCCTGTGGAGAACTGGGACAACAGAGACTCTTACCAGGAGGACTTTGAGTTGGATGCGCAGACGCGGTACCGTGAGTACGCAGCTGCGGCTTCCAAACATTTCATCGCTTGCCCGTACGTGCGTGCCGCTATGTGCATGTAACTTTGTAACGTAACTTTGGGGAAATATATGTGCTGTATGAACTTTGCGGAGGTGAACGGTACTTTGGGCTGTGGGATTGAGTGTGTTGTGCGGGTGTTTGAGTTGTGCTGGCGGGTTATATGGATGGGAGGGGGGAGGTGTTTGTAATGCGGGATTAATTTGTGGCATATTAAATATGAGCCTGGTTGTGTTGTGGCTAATAGAGTATATATATGTCTTGTGTTTATTTACTGTTTTAGTCATTCCCAGCTGAATATCAGGTCCCACCCGCCTCTCACAGCATCTTCCCTATCTTATTCGCTTCCACTGCCCTCTAGTCCTTCACTCTCACTTTCCTCATCCACAAATCTTTCATCCTCGCTCAAATTAATGGGGAAATCGTCGCTTTCTCGGTCCGAATCGCTCTCGCTGCTGGTGGCCATGATTGTAAACAATGTGCAGATGTGAGGAGCTCCACAACCTGTGACGTCACGCTACTTCCGGTACAGGCAAGGCTTTTTTATCAACGACCAAAAGTTGCGAACTTTATCGTCGATGTTCTTTACTAAATCCTTTCAGCAAAAATATGGCAATATCGCGAAATGATCAAGTATGACACAGAATGAAACTGCTATCCCCGTTAAAATAAGAAAATCTCATTTCAGTAGGCCTTTAACTTATCTGAACAATATCCAGCGTTGTGGTATTGCAATTAACTGGAATCCAGTGTGCTGTGGGGCCCTATTGTAGTGAATCACACCTGAATTAATCAAATCTTTATTAGACACGTAAACAACGTGATAAAGGACATTTGACAACAATCCATCTAGGGATCTAGATATTTGGTCAGGACACTCCTCACTCTCTTGCCTTCACCTTCATTGTCCATTCCTTTTTGGTGACTTTATATACTCTGGACCTAGACCAGTGGTTCTTAACCTTGTTGGAGGTACCGAACCCCACCAATTTCATATGCGCATTCACCGAACCCTTCTTTAGTGAAAAATAAAATGTTTTGTTTTTTTCAAATTCAAGACAAAGTTATATGTTTTTGGTAACACGTTAGTATGGGGAACATATTCTAAGTAACAAAGACTTAATTTAGAGTTATTTGGACACTAGGGGAACATATTCTAAGTAACAAAGACTTAATTTAAAGTTATTTGGACACTAGGGGAACATATTCTAAGTAACAAAGACTTAATTTAGAGTTATTTGGACACTAAGGGAACATATTCTAAGTAACAAAGACTTAATTTAGAGTTATTTGGACACTAGGGGAACATATTCTAAGTAACAAAGACTTAATTTAGAGTTATTTGGACACTAAGGGAACATATTCTAAGTAACAAAGACTTAATTTAGAGTTATTTGGACACTAGGGGAACATTTTCTAAGTAACAAATACTTAATTTAGAGTTATTTGGACACTAGGGGAACATATTCTAAGTAACAAATACTTAATTTAGAGTTATTTGGACACTAGGGGAACATATTCTAAGTAACAAATACTTAATTTAGAGTTATTTGGACACTAGGGGAACATATTCTAAGTAACAAAGACTTAATTTAGAGTTATTTTGACACTAGGGGAACATATTCTAAGTAACAAAGACTTAATTTAGAGTTATTTGGACACTAGGGGAACATATAAGTAACAAAGACTTAATTTAGAGTTATTTGGACACTAGGGGAACATATAAGTAACAAAGACTTAATTTAGAGTTATTTTGACACTAGGGGAACATATTCTAAGTAACAAAGACTTAATTTAGAGTTATTTGGACACTAGGGGAACATATAAGTAACAAAGACTTAATTTAGAGTTATTTGGACACTAGGGGAACATATTCTAAGTAACAAAGACTTAATTTAGAGTTATTTGGAAACCTAGGGGAACATATTCTAAGTAACAAAGACTTAATTTAGAGTTATTTGGACACTAAGGGAACATATTCCAAGTAACAAAGACTTAATTTAGAGTTATTTGGACACTAAGGGAACATATTCGAAGTAACAAAGACTTAATTTAGAGTTATTTGGACACTAGGGGAACATATTCTAAGTAACAAATACTTAATGTAGAGTTATTTGGACACTAGGGGAACATATTCTAAGTAACAAAGACTTAATTTAGAGTTATTTGGACACTAGGGGAACATATTCTAAGTAACAAAGACTTAATTTAGAGTTATTTGGACACTAGGGGAACATATTCTAAGTAACAAAGACTTAATTTAGAGTTATTTGGACACTAGGGGAACATATTCTAAGTAACAAAGACTTAATTTAGAGTTATTTGGACACTAGGGGAACATATTTAAGTAACAAAGACTTAATTTAGAGTTATTTGGACACTAGGGGAACATATTATAAGTAACAAAGACTTAATTTAGAGTTATTTGGACACTAGGGGAACATATTCTAAGTAACAAAGACTTAATTTAGAGTTATTTGGACACTAGGGGAACATATTCTAAGTAACAAAGACTTAATTTAGAGTTATTTGGACACTAGGGGAACATATTATAAGTAACAAAGACTTAATTTAGAGTTATTTTGACACTAGGGGAACGTATTCTAAGTAACAAACACTTAATTTAGAGTTATTTGGACACTAGGGGAACATATTCTAAGTAACAAAGACTTAATTTAGAGTTATTTGGACACTAGGGGAACATATTATAAGTAACAAAGACTTAATTTAGAGTTATTTGGACACTAGGGGAACATATTATAAGTAACAAAGACTTAATTTAGAGTTATTTGGACACTAGGGGAACGTATTCTAAGTAACAAAGACTTAATTTAGAGTTATTTGGACACTAAGGGAACATATTCTAAGTAACAAAGACTTAATTTAGAGTTATTTGGACACTAGGGGAACATGTTATAAGTAAAAAATACTTAATTTAGAGTTATTTTGACACTAGGGGAAAATATTCTAAGTAACAAAGACTTAATTTAGAGTTATTTGGACACTAGGGGAACATATTCTAAGTAACAAATACTTAATTTAGAGTTATTTGGACACTAGGGGAACATATTCTAAGTAACAAAGACTTAATTTAGAGTTATTTGGACACTAGGGGAACATATTCTAAGTAACAAAGACTTAATTTAGAGTTATTTGGACACTAGGGGAACATATTCTAAGTAACAAAGACTTAATTTAGAGTTATTTGGACACTAGGGGAACATATTCTAAGTAACAAAGACTTAATTTAGAGTTATTTGGACACTAGGGGAACATATTCTAAGTAACAAAGACTTAATTTAGAGTTATTTGGACACTAGGGGAACATATTATAAGTAACAAAGACTTAATTTAGAGTTATTTGGACACTAGGGGAACGTATTCTAAGTAACAAAGACTTAATTTAGAGTTATTTGGACACTAAGGGAACATATTCTAAGTAACAAAGACTTAATTTAGAGTTATTTGGACACTAGGGGAACATGTTATAAGTAAAAAATACTTAATTTAGAGTTATTTTGACACTAGGGGAAAATATTCTAAGTAACAAAGACTTAATTTAGAGTTATTTTGACACTAGGGGAACATATTCTAAGTAACAAAGACTTAATTTAGAGTTATTTGGACACTAAAGGAACATATTCTAAGTAACAAAGACTTAATTTAGAGTTATTTGGAGACTAGGGGAACATATTCTAAGTAACAAAGACTTAATTTACAGTTATTTGGACACTAGGGGAACATATTCTAAGTAACAAAGACTTAATTTAGAGTTATTTGGTTAGGGTTAGGGTCAGGGTTAGGGTTATAATAAGGCCATGCCCAATAAGGCATTAATAAGTACTTAATAATGACTAGTTAAGAGCCAATATGTTACTAATTTGCATGTTAACAAACAATTAATTAATGGTGAATATGTTCCCCATACTAAAGTGTTACCATGTTTTTTTTACTGGTGCATAAAATGAACCGTGCATGAACATCACCTTGTTCAAACAACAAAACCAACACAGTGCATAAACTCACAACAAATTACACACCTGCAAACCAGTCTGACTTCTGCTGTTGCCGTATCCGTAATACGCCGATAGGGAGAAGTTTGTATTTACACGATGAGTCGGGTGTGTTTTGACCTCCGCCGAACCCCTGAGGCCAACTCACCGAACCCCTAGGGTTCGATCGAACCCAGGTTAAGAACCACTGACCTAGACGTTGAGTCCGCGACATACATGGCAGACAATAACTGATACAGTCTGCTTTGCCGGTCCAAAAGCATTCGCCGTTTTCCGTAGTTAGTCTTCCCTCGACGGCCAGGTAATACAGAGCGCACGCTACCTTTTTTATCACATCAACGGGAGGCTGCATTCTCGTTGACTGTCCTTCGATAAATGGACCAAGTTTTTCGGTAAGTAGAATCACAGCTGACCTGGACATTGGAAAGTTCTTTTGTCGTCTGAGAAGAGTTGTATCCCAGATAGCTGCAATTAGGGCTGCAACAACTAATCGATTAAAATCGATTATAAAAATAGTTGGCGATTAATTTAGTCATCGATTCGTTGGATCTATGCTATGCGAATGCGCAGAGGCTCCTTTTTTTTTTTTTTTTTTTTTTAAACCTTTATTTATAAACTGCAACATGTACAAACAGCTGAGAAGCAATAATCAAAATAAGTATGGTGACAGTATGCTGTTTTTTTTCAATAAAATACTGGAAAGGATAGAAATGTAGTTTGTCTCTTTTATCCGATTATTAATCGATTAATCGAAGTAATAATCGACAGATTGATCGATTATCAAATTAGTTGTTAGTTGCAGCCCTAGCTGCAATCGCTTTCTCTTAAGGTATCCATGTGTGATTTCCACAAGCGTCTGTACATTTAAAAGGAGGAGAAACACGGGCATGTCTGGATGACTCGCCTCCATATTTCCAGTGGTTAGCTCCGAGTTACGAAACCGCTTTATTATGTAGCTGGCTGTGGCGCGCTCTTTCTGACGTCACTTCCTGTGTGGGGCGCGGTCTCTTTGGCGTCACTTCCTCTCCGAACTCAGTTTGTAAACGATCAATGAGTCCATACAAAGCTAAGTGCCGGAGATTCAAGAAATACACGGCGCGCTTACCCGTGTAAAAATTTGTCCGAGGAGGGGAACCTTAAACGCTGGTTTAGTGTGGCTGAAACGGGGCTTAGGCTAAATAATTATTCGTGTAAGGGGTTAAACGACTTAGTGTAGACATGGCCTTAGTAAGTTGCAGACCCTTTAGCTCGCTTAAAAGCCTACTGAAATGAAATTGTTTTATTTAAACGGGGATAGCAGATCCATTCTATGTGTCATACTTGATCATTTTGCAATATTGCCATATTTTTGCTGAAAGGATTTAGTAGAGAACATCGACGATAAAGTTCGCAACTTTTGGTCGCTGATAAATAAAGCCTTGCCTGTACCGGAAGTAGCGTGACGTCGCAGGTTGAAAGGCTCCTCACATTTCCCCATTGTTTACACCAGCAGCGAAAGCGATTCGGACCGAGAAAGCGACGATTACCCCATTAATTTGAGCCAGGATGAAAGATTCGTGGATGAGGAACGTGAGAGTGAAGGACTAGAGTGCAGTGCAGGACGTATCTTTTTTCGCTCTGACCGTAACTTAGGTACAAGCTGGCTCATTTGATTCCACACTTTCTCCTTTTTCTATTGTGGATCACGGATTTGTATTTTAAACCACCTCGGATACTATATCCTCTTGAAAATGAGAGTCGAGAACGCGAAATGGACATTCACAGTGACTTTTATCCCCACGACAATACATCGGCGAAGCACTTTAGCTACGGAGCTAACGTGATAGCATCGGGCTTAACTACAGATAGAAACAAAAGAAATAAACCCCTGACTGGAAGGATAGACAGAAAATTAACAATACTATTAAACCATGGACATGTAAATACACGGTTAATGCTTTCCAGCCTGGAGAAGCTTAACAATGCTGTTGCTAACGACGCCATTGAAGCTAACTTAGCTACGGGACCTCACAGAGCTATGCTAAAAACATTAGCTATCCACCTACGCCAGCCAGCCCTCATTTGCTCAACAACACCCGTGCTCACCTGCGTTCCAGCGATCGACGGAGCAACGAAGGACTTCACCCGATCATCGATGCGGTCGGCGGCTAGCGTCGGATAGCGCGTCTGCTATCCAAGTCAAAGTCCTCCTGGTTGTGTTGCTGCAGCCAGCCGCTAATACACCGATCCCACCTACAACTTTCTTCTTTGCAGTCTCCATTGTTCATTAAACAAATTGCAAAAGATTCACCAACACAGATGTCCAGAATACTGTGGAATTTTGAGATGAAAACCGAGCTTTTTGTATTGGATTCAATGGTGTCCGAATACTTCCGTTTCAACCATTGACGTCACGCGCATACGTCATCATACATAGACGTTTACAACCGGAAGTTTCGCGGGAAATTTAAAATTGCACTTTATAAGTTAACCCGGCCGTATTGGCATGTGTTGCAATGTTAAGATTTCATCATTGATATATAAACTATCAGACTGCGTGGTCGGTAGTAGTGGCTTTCAGTAGGCCTTTAAGTGCATGTCCGTCATGCACCTAGCCTTAAATATCTATTTGTAATTCATGCACATTGTCGAATGGACTGAACTGTGGCCTCTTTGGCCCTAAATGTACTCGCCCTGTGATGACACACAACGACCCCGTGAACCAGTCCATTTTTATTACGTGAAAATTGCTCAGATGGAGAGAATAGCGTAAACATTCTAGGAATCGAGGTGGCGGCGAGCAGAGAACGTGACCTCAGTGAACCTCTCCACGGGATGGTGGTTAAAACACGAGCAGTGAAGGCCTTGTTGCATTAATTATTGAGTCGGGTGTTGCTCAGTCGGGTAGATTAGCAGTCTACTGATGAGCACCCGGGGTTGTTTAAGGTACTGTAGCGTGTGTGTGTGTCTGTGCTGCCTCTACGGGGAGCTGTGTGCATACATACACACAATACAGGGTCATGCAAGGTATGTTGTTTGCATGCATGGCTGTGTGGCTTCAACGGAAAGGCTTCACCTCATATAAACAGCGAGAAGAGCCTCAGGACACAGCCAGTCCTTGCAATGTGACGACACTAGCTGCTGTGCATGATGTAATACTGGAGACTTCAATTATTCTGCACTTCAACTGCAGAAAGGCATTTGCTAAGATCTAATTTGGCCGCCCACCTCACAATACAGAAGCGTCTTTAGTTATTCATCTCAAAATGTGACTTTTTTTTTTTATGAAATGAGGCAAAAATCACACCTGAATGAGATGACAAACATGGCAGAAATTAGGGCTGGGCGATATATTGAATATACTCGATGTATGGAATATACCCGATATATCGCGGGTTTGTCTCTGTGCGATGTAGAGAATGACTATCGTGAGCACAACGTCCCCTCTAAGGTGCGCGCCTGTGCAATTGCGCACTGCTCAAGCGTCCTCTGCGCACGGCAAATCTATGCCGCGCACAAAATCAAATAAAAAAATAAGCGCATAACAATTTTCGACACACGGACACGACAGAGAAAACAGTTTTCGTCATCGTTGTTCAAATATCGTAACGGCTGTCGAGACGCTTTGAGGACATGAATTCAATCCATCACTTTACTGAGCAAAACTCTTTATTGTCGGCCATAAACACATCACCAAAACATTAGTAAAAAAAAGTATATCTAGCAAAACTGGTCATTTCAAACCAGACCAAAAGCAACTTTGTTATATCAACAGCAGCCGCTCGCTCTTTCTCACTTGCGCCAACACATGCACATATGGCACTCAGTGATGCGTTTACAGCCACACAAAAAGTCGGACAACTCCAACACCACACATAAAGTGTCATTCCAGGTCGTTACACTATGATTTACCAATCAAATGTGTGCTTATTCTAGTGTCATTTATTAGGAATCTTCATTTATAAATATTAATCATGAAATGCTGTTAGTATATTAAATAAATACCAATAAAAATATATTTTTTACAAACAGGAAGTTGCAGGAATGTACACATGATCCCCTGCTTACATCTCATTGTGCAACATGTGAATGTTTTAATGGGAACTAAATGCAATGTCTGAAAGGGGTACGAATTATTTCCAAAGCAGGACCTCCACCCAGACAAACAATACAAGTAAGGATGTCCGATAATGGCTTTTTGCCGATATCCGATATTCCGATATTCCCCAACTCTTTAATTACCGATACCGATATCAACCGATATATGCAGTCGTGGAATTAACACATTATTATGCCTAATTTGGACAACCAGGTATGGTGAAGATAAGGTACTTTTTTAAAAAAATTGTAAAATAAGATAAATAAATCAAAAACATTTTCTTGAATAAAAACGAAAGTACAACAATATAAAAACAGTTACATAGAAACTAGTAATGAATGAAAATTAGTAAAATTAACTGTTAAAGGTTAGTTCTATTAGTGGACCAGCAGCACGCACAATCATGTGTGCTTACGGACTGTATCCCTTGCAGACTGTATTGATATATATTGATATATAATGTAGGAACCAGAATATTAATAATCAATCCAATCCAATCCACTTTATTTATATAGCACATTTACACAACAAGAATGTTTCCAAAGTGCTGCACAGCCATGTTAAAAACAATATTAAAAACAATATTAAAAACGATATTAAAAATAATATTAAAAACAATATTATGCTACACCAATGACTGAATAAAAACAAAGAATAAATGAATAGAAAACCAATACAGAGACAATATAAAAAATAAATATGATTAAAAACGATTTTAAAGGGTAAAACCAATAACAGAAAGAAACAACCCTTTTGTGTGAATGAGTGTAAATGGGGGAGGGAGGTTTTTTGGGTTGGTGCACTAATTGTAAGTGTATCTTGTGTTTTTTATGTTGATTTAATTAAAAAAAACCAAAAAAAAACCGATACCGATAATAAAAAAAACGATACCGATAATTTCCGATATATTACCGATATTATCGGACATCTCTAAATACAAGTACACAGTTCATGAAAAACAATATTTGTTGTTATTGTCATTGTAAGTGGGCCTAAACACTTATATTAGAAATGGAAATGACTGCTGTTATTTAATTATAATAATAAGAGAATGTTGTCTGTCTATCTGTGTTGGCCCTGCGATGAGGTGGCGACTTGTCCAGGGTGTGCACCGCCTTCCGCCCGAATGCAGCTGAGATAGGCTCCGGCACCCCCCGCGAACCCCGAAAGGGACAAGCGGTAGAAAATGGACGGATGGATGGAGATGTAACTTGTTATTTAGTCAGGTTTGGGCCAGGTGTGCTGCTGGTGTAGCCACAGTGTGCACGTGTGATGTTGCTCACATGTGCTCCACTGAATGCTCAGGGAGTTTGTGCGTTTGCTCACACACATGACAAATTAGAGGGAACATTAATCGTGAGTATTCCAGTATACGTTCTCACGTATAGCTGCGGGCATTACACTACAGGCTTTTCTCACTCTTTCTTGTCTCTCCTTCTCACAGAGACATAAAACAAGCGCACCTTCTTACATACGTCACATACTGTTGCAGGGCAGAGAGGTAGCGGCATAGGTAAAGTCAGCAGTGGCAGGTGGTGCAAGCGGAGCGGTGCGAGTGGTAATACGAGAGAGAGAGAAGGTGCCAATCCGGTAACAAATGGAGGAAGAGGAATTAATTCCCAAGAAAAACAGCAGGGGGTCCATCGTCTGGCGGTGGTTTCCGGCTTCAAGCGGGAAGATGTTGAACAGACAACCGTAATATGTCAAGTATGCGGCAAAAGCGTTGCTACAAAAAGCAGCAGCACTGCTAATATGTAGCATCATTTGAAAAGTCACTTGCTCGAGAATGAAGAGTGCTTGAAACTAGAGATGTCCGATAATGGCTTTTTTGCCGATATCCGATATTCCGATATTGTCCAACTCTTAATTACAGATTCCGATATCAACCGATACCGATATATACAGCTGTGGAATTAACACATTATTATGCCTAATTGTGTTACAATGTAACAAGGTTTTCCAAAATAAATCAACTCAAGTTATGGAAAAAAATGCCAACATGGCACTGCCATATTTATTATTGAAGTCACAAAGTGCATTATTTTTTTTAACATGCCTCAAAACAACATCTTGGAATTTGGTACATGCTCTCCCTGAGAGAGCATGAGGAGGTTGAGGTTGGGGGGTTGAGGTGGGTGGGTGTAGCGGGGGGTGTATATTGTAGCGTCCCGGAAGAGTTAGTGCTGCAAGGGGTTCTGGGTATTTGTTCTGTTGTGTTTATGTTGTGTTACGGTGCGGATGTTTCTCCCGAAATGTGTTTGTCATTCTTGTTTGGTGTGGGTTTACAGTGTGGCGCATATTTGTAACAGTGTTAAAGTTGTTTATACGGCCACCCTCAGTGTGACCTGTATGGCTGTTGACCAAGTATGCATTGAATTCACTTGTGTGTGTGAAAAGCCGTAGATATTATGTGACTGGACCGGCACGCAAAGGCAGTGCCTTTAAGGTTTATTGGCGCTCTGTACTTCTCCCTACGTCCGTGTACACAGCGGCGTTTTAAAAAGTAATAAATTGTACTTTTTGAAACAGATACCGATAATTTCCGATATTACATTTTAAAGCAGTTATCGGCCGATATTATCGGACATCCCTGCCTGAAACTCCGCATGGCAACATCTCCGGCCGGTGCCACACCCAACAAAATGCAGAAGCAACCAGCACTGACCCAATTCAGCCTGACGTCTTTCGTTTCCACATCAACACCGTATGAAAAAAATAGTCCACAACAGAAGGAGATAACGTCCGCAGGAACCTACCACATAGTGAAGGACATACACTATTTGATTTCCTATTATGCAGCTCATTTTTATTTGACACTTATTGAAATATCTTGTGTGACATCATGCACAAAAGTGCCCTTTATTTGTTTTAAACTATTGTAGTGGCGTTCTGTACAAAAAGTGCACTTTAATTTAGTGTTGTTTTGATATGTCATCTTAGTGACATCATGCACAAAAGTGCACTCATAGCTTGTTTTAAAATGTCTCTGACAATCTTGCACTTTCTGTTTTGGAAATGACATGAATGTTTGTGCCACTGCTTAATAACTGTTTAATAAATACACTTTTAGTTGTGATTTCCCTCTCTGCATGAAAGTTTAAAAGTAGCATATATTAATGCAGTATGAAGAAGAATGTTTGAATGTAGACACATAGAATCATCATACTGCTGTGATTATATGCATCAAGTGTTCATTCAAGGCTAAGGCAAAGTATCCAGATATATATGGTGTATCATGACATGGCCTACAAATACCGAGTTATTAATAAAAGGCCATACCGCCCAGCCCTAGCAGAAACACAGCATCCCAACCGTCAATGAATACAATCTCTTGTTCAATTTGCAGTGGGTTTACTCTCAGATTCTCAGGGTGGGAAACTTTTGTTTTGGGCGTGAAAAGAAACAGGCTGCGCTTATTTGTGAATGAAGGGATTAGCTTGAACACTTCACCCCGACAAGGAGCATGATCTTATCTGGTTGCCTGGACACATGGTTTTGTCTCTTAGGCAGCGTGAGAGCCCGGGCCCCGCTCCCGCCTCGCTCCCGCCGACTAAGCGGCAGATGTGTGAAGACGGACCCTGTTTGGTCACGTGAGCGTACGCCAGCCTGGCGGAGGACATTCCAAAATAGCATACCCACCTCAAACTATCCGACAGTATTAAACGTACGGGTGCAGTGTAAGGCATGCGGTAAATTGGAAGGTTTGTTAGTAAATCATTCTTGCTCCCTCAAGACACAATGCTTTAAAGGAATACCACTGACCATGTGCTATTTACCCCATTGAGGGCCAAAGGTCAGGGGGTCATTCTGTGCCTTAAAAAACAAATCCAAAGCCTATTGTCTGGTTAAGGGTGAGAAAGCAGGGGGCAATGACAGCCAACTTTAGAGCTCTCCTAAAGAAGCTCCTCTGCACTTATTTCTTACTGGAAAAAAACAAAAAAAAACCTACAACTGCAAACCCTTTTTGTTTGAAAAGTTAACAGAGCATAGCGCGGCATAGTACACCCCTCCCTGCTTGGGAAAGTTGAATTTTGTTCTTAAAGATATGTTATTTGTAGACTGAACTGAAAGACCTGCTGAGATGTTGTCACCGGGTTTTCAAGAGTGACAAGATGTTCGTCCTATTTTTTCCCCCAAACAAGTTTGCTTGGCAGCCGGATCAGGTTGTACGTTGAACAGTCTAAACCGGTGTTTTTCAACCTTTTCTGAGCCAAAGCGCATTTTTTTTTCATTGAAAACAATCCCGAGGCTCACCACCAGCAGAAAACATTAAAAAATGAAACTCAGCAGCCGATATTGACAGTAAAAAGTCGTTCTCGCATTTGTTGGATATTGATTCGAACCATAACCAAGCATGCATCACTATAGCTCTTGTCTCAAAGTAGGTGTAACGTCACCACCTGTCACATCACGGCATACACTACCGTTCAAAAGTTTGGGGTCACCCAAACAATTTTGTGGAATAGCCTTCATTTCTAAGAACAAGAATAGACTGTCGAGTTTCAGATGAAAGTTCTCTTTTTCTGGCCATTTTGAGCGTTTAATTGACCCGACAAATGTGATGCTCCAGAAACTCAATCTGCTCAAAGGAAGGTCAGTTTTGTAGCTTCTGTAACGAGCTAAACTGTTTTCAGATGTGTGAACATGATTGCACAAGGGTTTTCTAATCATCAATTAGCCTTCTGAGCCAATGAGCAAACACATTGTACCATTAGAACACTGGAGTGATAGTTGCTGGAAATGGGCCTCTATACACCTATGTAGATATTGCACCAAAAACCAGACATTTGCAGCTAGAATAGTCATTTACCACAATAGTGTATTTCTTTAAAGTTAAGACTAGTTTAAAGTTATCTTCATTGAAAAGTACAGTGCTTTTCCTTCAAAAATAAGGACATTTCAATGTGACCCCAAACTTTTGAACGGTAGTGTATATCTGATAGTATATATCTGTATCATGAATCTATTTAAGTGGACCCCGACTTAAACAAGTTGAAAAACTTATGCGGGTGTTACCATTTAGTGGTCAATTGTACGGAATATGTACTGTACTGTGCAACCTACTAATAAAAGTCTCAATCAATCAATCAATACAAAGCAGTTAGCTACCTGCTGCCACCTACTGATATGGAAGAGTATTACACGGTTACTCTGCCCAGCTCTAGACAGCACCGACACTCAACAACGGCACACTATTTACGGATTATAACTACTGGTTTGCAAAAAAAATACTTTTAACCCAATTAGGTGGAATGACAATCTCCCACGGCACACCAGACTGTATCTCACGTCACAGTGGTTGAAAAACACTGCTCTAAACAGCTCAAAAAAGTTCACAGGCTTTATTTAGTAAAACAACAGGTTAAAATGAAAGTGGCTTTGATGTATTAAAATGGAAGTATTTGTGTTGTTCAATTGGCCGAGCGCTCTTTACCACTCTGACCATTCTGGACATATTGGAACAGAAAGCACACCCCCTGCTGGCCACAGCAAATACCATGAAAGAAACATCTGAGTGAATCCAATCTTCACATCTTAAAATATCTCCAAGGGGTTCCAGATGAATCACTAGCCCGGGCTTCAGATGCAAGGTACAGCAGGGTGACCAGGCATTATTTAGATATGAGTCATCCAGAAAGTAAAGCTGGTTAAACAGTGAAAGGATTTCCTGTATGGTCAGCGGATAAGGTGGCGGTGGGAGGGGGCTTGTGGGTACAGAGGCATTGAGAGCGCTGGGTCTCTTGTCTTTCAACTTAAATATTGTGATCCGCGGGTGAGAAAGGGCCCTGGTCATTAGGCGGACAGCATAAAGACAGTGGGGGTTGTAGGGGGTGCATGTGGAGCCTATGACTAATGGGCTCGGTCAATGAGGGCCTGAACCTCATTGTGTGCTCTTTGTGCAGCACGCAGCCCAAAGCTTCTAACAGGTGCAGTTCATTCCACTGGATCGCCTCCCTGCAGGATTGTTAAGACCAGGGAATGTCTTTCATCCTGTCCTCTTGCGGTTAATGATTACGGATGATCACTTCTATTAGCGATTTTCGAGGGAATTTCTTACACACAAAAAAAAGGAAAACCCAAGCGGCCATCCATCTTCTTCACAAATAAGAGGCTTTGTGCATTTGGGTAAAAGCCTGAAAATAATACATTTGAAAAAAGCAAGGTTTGAGCGAATAAAACAAATTGTAAAACATTGCACGGTAAATGTTTTTGATTGAACCGACTTGATGCGTTTCTTTATCTGCCGCCGCCAAGACAGGCTTGTCCGTTAACTTGATTGAACCTAAAAGCGGGCGGCTGACACTCTCCCCTCTTAGTATGAGCGCGCTGTATCCCTTTTCCCCGCGTTAATTCCAATTTAATTGCCAGTTGCCTCAAGGCACTTCAATAACAGTAACAAATGATTTGATTTAGTGGACCTCATCAGACTGCATTTTAAATGTGACAGAGGAACCCCACTTGAATTCCAATGAAGTGCTGGCACAGTCCTGTGTTTACTAATGATCCACTGCTGGAGATGTCTGATTGAATCTCAGTCAGGAGCGATGGGAGCTGCAAGCATTGGAAACAATCTGCAACCTGAGCAGACGAGACAAATAAGGACCCTCATAATCTCATATGAATGCCTCACTGTCTGGAGAGGCACATTTTGGCCTATAAAGCCCCAGATTAGCCGGATCCTCAGTATCACCGCCTATGATTTTGCCTTGGTGTGAATCGGCAGAGTGGATTTTTGAGTTGTGGTGTCCTGACTGAGCCTGTAGATCAATTGGTGGCTGCATGACAGCCAAAAGGATCTACGTCTCATAGCATTTTTGACTTAAACTAGCCTGCCGGCGATTGCCTATCTGTATTCCTCTCCACACTCGGCGCAACAGGAAAGCAGCCCCAAAGAGATGCCAGGTCACACACAGGATTAAACTGGATTGTGTTTTTTTTTTTTCCTGCAGTCCTGCCTTTAATGGCTTGATATCACTACTTAACATTCTGCACAGAGCATACGGTGTAGGCATCATTTAGGGCGGAGCCACTATCAGCCGCTCTTTGAGCACAGAGGACTTCACAGGCTGTGGCTGACTCCTGGTGGGGAATGAAGAGAATAATTACACATCTAACGTACCAGGAAGGAGCCATTGATTGTGTGATTGGCATGCTGTGCGTTGGGTGGGAAATTCTTCAGGAAAACAATGACTTTGATGGTTGAAAATAGAGCGTATAAAAAGGCTCACAGCTGAAAGCGCCTGTGGGCTTTTAGGAGAGTTGGTTTAGGTAGAGACACTTGCTCTTTGAAAGAAGCTTTTCCCTCCGAGGACTCACACAAAGTTGAAGTGACCCAGTTTCCCCACTTAAGGCCCCTGCGTCTGCATGCGCCGCCGTACTGAAATAACCGTGCATCTACGTCTTCTCTGCCATCTCTAGGGACCGACATGGCGGTGTTCTGTCTGCTGTGTGCAAAGCGCTTCCAGACCCAAAAGGCCCTGCAGCAGCACATGGAGGTCCACGCCGGCATGCACAGCTACATCTGTAGCCACTGCGAGCGCCCCTTCCCCAGCCACACCACCCTCAAAAGACACCTGCGCTCGCACTCGGGTAAGAAGGATGTCAAACTACTTCCATAACGTAAATGACCGCCACAACCACAACACCAGGGGGAGCTCCACAAACCACGTTAAACCCAGATTCCGATCTAACAAAGGTCCTGACTCATTCTCCTTCTATGCCACATCAATGTGGAATGCACTCACAACAGGTGTAAAAGAAAGTGCATATCTACCCTCCTTCAAAACCGCACTAAAAGAACACCTCCAGGCAACTACAACCCTAGACTAACACCCTCCCCCCACCACATCCCACCTCCCCAGATTGTAATTAATCAAATGTAAATAATCAAATGTATATACTTGTTCTGATGCTTTATGAGCTCACTATGTTCACTGCTCGCTGTACATATCCTACCAAGTCACGGTTTCAATGTCCATTTCTCAGATTATATAATTGTTGATGACTGAAGTGCTGATATCAACCAAACCTACCCCCCGGATTGTAAATAATGTAAATAATTCAATGTATATACCAGTGGTTCTTAACCTGGGTTCGATGGAACCCTAAGGGTTCGGTGAGTCGGCCTCAGGGGTTCGGCGGAGGTCAAGACACACCCGACTCATCGTGTAAATACAAACTTCTCCCTATCGGCGTATTACGGATACGGCAACAGCAGAAGTCACACTAATTTGCAGGTGTGTGTTTGTTGTGAGTTTATGCACTGTGTTGGTTTTGTTGTTTGAACAAGGTGATGTTCATGCACGCTTCATTTTGTGCACCATTAAAAAAACATGGTAACACTTTAGTATGGGGAACATATTCATCATTAATTAGTTGCTTACTAACATGCAAATTAATAACATATTGGCTCTTAACTAGTCATTATTAAGTACTTATTAATGCCTTATTCGGCATGGTCTTGTTATAACCCTAACCCTCTAACCCTGGCCCTAACCCTGTAACCCTAACCAAATAAGTCTAAATTAAGTCTTTGTTACTTAGAATATGTTCCCCTAGTGTCCAAAAAACTCTAAATTGAATATGTTCCCCATACTAAAGTGTTACCAAAAACATATAACTTTGTCTTAAATTTGAAAAAAAACAACATTTTATTTTTCACTAAAGAAGGGTTCGGTGAATGCGCATATGAAACTGGTGGGGTTCGGTACTTCCGACAAGGTTAAAGGCCTACTGAAATGAATTTTTTTTATTTAAACGGGGATAGCAGATCCATTCTATGTGTCATACTTGATCATTTCGCGATATTGCCATATTTTTGCTGAAAGGATTTAGTAGAGAACATCGACGATAAAGTTCGCAACTTTTGGTCGCTGATAAAAAAAAGCCTTGCCTGTACCGGAAGTAGCGTGACGTCGCAGGTTGAAAGGCTCCTCACATTTCCCCATTGTTTACACCAGCAGTGAGAGCGATTCGGACCGAAAGAGCGACGATTACCCCATTAATTTGAGCCAGGATGAAAGATCCGTGGATGAGGAACGTGAGAGTGAAGGACTAGAGTGCAGTGCAGGACGTATCTTTTTTCGCTCTGACCGTAACTTAGGTACAAGCTGGCTCATTGGATTCCACACTCTCTCCTTTTTCTATTGTGGATCATGGATTTGTATTTTAAACCACCTCGGATACTATATCCTCTTGAAAACGAGAGTCGAGAACGCGAAATGGACATTCACAGTGACTTTTATCTCCACGACAATACATCGGCGAAGCACTTTAGCTACGGAGCTAACGTGATAGCATTGGGCTTAACTGCAGATAGAAACTAAAGAAATAAACCCCTGACTGGAAGGATAGACAGAAAATCAACAATACTATTAAACCATGGACATGTAACTACACGGTTAATGCTTTCCAGCCTGGCGAAGCTTAACAATGCTGTTGCTAACGGCGCCATTGAAGCTAACTTAGCAACGGGACCTCACAGAGCTATGCTAAAAACATTAGCTATCCACCTACGCCAGCCAGCCCTCATCTGCTCATCAACACCCGTGCTCACCTGCGTTCCAGCGATCGACGGAGCGACGAAGGACTTCACCCGATCATCGATGCGGTCGGCGGCTAGCGTCGGATAGCGCGTCTGCTATCCAAGTCAAAGTCCTCCTGGTTGTGTTGCTGCAGCCAGTTGCTAATACACCAATCCCACCTAAAGCTTTCTTCTTTGCAGTCTCCATTGTTCATTAAACAAATTGCAAAAGATTCACCAACACAGATGTCCAGAATACTGTGGAATTTTGCGATGAAAACCGAGCTTTTTGTATTGGATTCAATGTGTCCGAATACTTCCGTTTCAACCATTGACGTCACTCGCATACGTCATCATACATAGACGTTTTCAACCGGAAGTTTCCCGGGAAATTTAAAATTGCACTTTATAAGTTAACCCGGCCGTATTGGCATGTGTTGCAATGTTAAGATTTCATCATTGATATATAAACTATCAGACTGCGTGGTCGCTAGTAGTGGCTTTCAGTAGGCCTTTAAGAACCACTGATATATACTCTGATGATTAACTTGTGTGATGACTGTATTATGCTGATAGAATATATTTATACCGTGAATTGATTAACGTGGACCCCAGCTTAAACAAGTTGAAAAACGTATTGGGGTGTTGCCATTTAGTGGTCAATTGTACGGAATATGTACTGTACTGTGCAATCTACTAATAAAAGCGTTTTGTTCAGGAGAGAACACACAGGAGATAATACAAATAATAACAGAAGAAATTAACAAATTAAAAAGATGGTTTGACAAAAACAGACTCTCGTTGAATCTTAGTAAAACTAAAATAATGCAATTTGGTAACAGTAGAAGAGAAAGTCAAACACAAATACAAATAGACGGAATAGAAATTGAAAGAGTAAACGAAACCAAATTTCTAGGTATAATGATTGATGATAAATTGAACTGGAAATCTCACGTAAAAAATATACAACATAAAGTTGCAAGAAACACGTCAATAATGAATAAAGCAAAACATGTTCTAGACCAAAAATCACTTCATATTCTCTACTGCTCACTAGTGTTACATATCTGAGCTACTGTGTAGAAATATGGGGAAATAATTACAAAAGTACACTTCATTCATTAACGGTGTTACAAAAAAGATCAGTTAGAATAATACATAATGTTGGATATAGAGAACATACAAACCCTTTATTTATTGAATCAAAAATACTGAGATTCCACGACATAGTGAATTTGCAAACAGCTAAAATGATGCACAAAGCAAACTATAACCTGCTACCCAAGAATATACAACAATTCTTCTCAAAAAAAGAGGAGAAATATAATCTTAGAGAAAAACGTAATTTAAAACATTTGTTTGCACGTACAACACTTAAGACCTTCAGTATATCAATATGTGGAATTAAATTATGGAATGGATTAAGCAAAGCAATCAAACAATGTACTAATATGATCCACTTCAAGAAACTCTTCAAACTTAAAGTGTTTACAAAGTACAAAGAAGAAGAACCATGACAAACATTCTCAATTTATTTCATCCATCCATTCATTCATTCTTAAAGTAATCTTACTTATCTCATCATATGAAATATGACTTACTTCACCAATTATTATTATTAAATTCTTACTATTATTTATTTATTTATTTTTATTGTAATTACTTATGGAGTTTATTGTGAAAAAATTGTGAACAGGAAGTGAACAAAAAGATTTGCAACTGTTATGTAAAGAAAAGGGGTAGGATTAAATAAGCTCTGCTTCTTCCTACTCCTTTTCGAACATGTTGAAAAGAAACTGGAAATTGTGATGTATCATGTTGTATGCTTGCATGTTCCAAATAAACTCAAACTCAAACTCAAAGTCTCAATCAAAGGAGCCGACAAGGTGGTTACATACTTCACAAAAAGGTTGATAATATGCCGAGTCTATGCAGTGCAGGTCTACACCGAAAAGTGAGCGAGTGCATTTTGAGACTAGAGAATGCTGCATTTTTTTTTTTTTTTTATGCGTAACTCAATTTCCTCCGTTAATTGATTAGCATGCATCATGCCCTGGCCCGCTTACGCATCGGATGACTCACCTCTGCTATGACAGCAACTGTACCGTTACGGCCGGTGCTTATTTTTGGGCAATTTCATCGCGTTTATATTTTTGGGTTCTTAGACAGCCGTCGGGGGCTCGGGCAAATTCATGGCTGTCAGTTCCAGTGTGGTTCATACGAGGCGATAGAGGAAAACCCAAATAAATATTGAAGGAAAGGCAAATGGAAATGACTTGTCTTGTGTGTTCTACCGAGGGTGAGTTTTAGTGCCGCGAGAGACGGAGAGATATTTGCAGAGGAGATGTCCCCCTTTCTTCTTTTACCTTAAATAACACTCACAGCTGTCAGGACGGCTTGATGTCTAGACGGGAGAAATACATAATTGATGTGAAGAGACAGGAGTGAAGGGGAGTTTTGGCCATGGCAGCGGATCTTGTTTGTATGCCATTCTGCTTGGAAGTAACATTTTGTAAATGTCATCTGCTCCGTTGGCGTGGGGCGGGGGATTTGGGGGAGAATTGGCCTGTAATGAGGAGAGCCATGTATCCTGGGCCTCGGCTGTTGCTGTGGACACTGAGATAATGAGGCACATAGGTCATTGGAGATGAGTCAAGGCATCAGCCGAGGAGAGAAATAGATTAACTACAGTAGAGAGGCGAGCAGCACATGTCTGGAGGACTTTTATTAGCCATTAGCCGACAGCCGAGAGGAGTGTTCTCGTGTCACAACATTTGCAACGTGTGACAGCGCATGTGCCCGTTTGGACTGTTTGGACACGGCTCCGTATGCAATGGAGCGTTCCATGCCAAGGATAAAGCCAGCCTCACGAGATAATGTGCCGCGTCGGCGTCGGGGCCGTGGCGGTGACACGACACGCTTTGAAACAAAACAACGACAAAAAAAATGGTGTTTTCTTTTTTGCAGGCGATCACCCGTTCGAGTGCGAGTACTGTGGGAGCTGCTTCCGAGACGATGGCACCCTGAGGGGCCACAAACGCATCCACACGGGAGAGAAGCCTTACGAGTGCAACAGCTGCGGGAAACGCTTCAGCCTCAAACACCAGCTAGAGACACACTACCGTGTACACACAGGTGAGCGCCGCAAAGAAGTTATTTTATGGATGTTGTTGTCGACGCCACACACGTATTCACATATGAACAACAAAACCATGCATCTTATTCTCTTCTTTAGAACTAAACAAGATATGATTGTGTGTGTGTGTAACAAATTGCAAATACTGAATGTTTATAAGCCTACTGAAATGAAATTGTCTTATTCAAACGGGGATAGCAGATCCATTCTATGTGTCATACTTGATCATTTCGCGATATTGCCATATTTTTGCTGACAGGATTTAGTAGAGAACATCGACGATAAAGTTCACAACTTTTGGTCGCTGATAAAAAAGCCTTGCCTGTACCGGAAGTAGCGTGACGCCACAGGTTGTGGAGCTCCTCACATCTGCACATTGTTTACAATTGTTCCCACCTGCAATGAGAGTGATTCGGACCGAGAAAGCGACGATTACCCCATTAATTTGAGCGAGGATGAAAGATTTGTGGATGAGGAAAGTGAGAGTGAAGGATTAGAGGGCAGTGGAAGCGATTCAGATAGGGAAGATGCTGGGAGAGGCGGGTGGGACCTGATATTCAGCTGGGAATGACTAAAACAGTAAATAAACACAAGACATATATATACTCTATTAGCCACAACACAACCAGGCTTATATTTAATATGCCACAAATTAATCCGCATAACAAACACCTCCCCCATCCCGTCCATATAACCCACCAATACAACCCGGCCTGGCCCTAACCAATCTGGCGCCCTAGGCAAGATTTTAGGTGGCGCCCCCCCACATCGGCAGTGAAGTGTATATACTCACAAGAAACCGAATAGCTTTGTCTTTGACCTTTTTTTTTACTTAAAGAAAGCAAATTAACAATCAGAATAGTTAACAAGATAAAAAAAAATATGAATAAATAAATGAATACAAAAAATAAAAAATGAATATATGAAATACAATATTTTTTACATACATAAACACAAAATAAAATGTGTCAACAAGTTGCATAAAATAAATTAATAATACAATATAAATAAGGCACTGCACAAAACAAGATATCAAACCAGTATGACTTTAACAACTATATTACAAAAAAAGGGGATCCTACAGAGTTCTCTATTTGTGCTTTTTAATATTGCATTAACTAGAATGACTTACAAATTACTGTACACCAGGGAGTACTGTAATTACCTAACGTTACATTATTATTTTCCATAACAATTTAGCCCCCTCCACAATATTAACCCGACGTTAAAACAGAACTTGTTTAGCAATTGCCGAATCATGTAACATTAGCTTAATGCTAAAAATACAGGTTACTATCACATTCTGTAACAGACAAATAATTTCATGTACGCTAACGTTACCTACCTGCTACCTCTGTCTTTTTCTCGTTTCTCCTCTTCTTTTCTATTTTTTCTTCCCTGGGCACCTGACAGTTTTGGCCGTTTTGACATCTTGTGTAGTTTTTTGATGTGGTGACGTCCAAAAAGAGTCATGATACGGGAAGGGAGGGGGCGCACCGTGCGGGGGGGTCGTAATGTTGTAACAAATAATATTTCTATTAAATAGGATTTACTTTGCATTTTAATTAACGTGGGATTGTTTTTTGTATTTAGAAATAATAATACCAACGGGCCGGCCCTGAATACAACTCAAACACCCGCACAACACACTCAATCCCACAGCTCAAAGTACCGTTCACCTCCGTAAAGTTCATACAGCACATATATTTCCTCAAAGTTACGTACGTGACATGCACATAGCGGCACGCACGTACGGGCAAGCGATCAAATGTTTGGAAGCCAAAGCTGTACTCACGGTAGCGCGTCTGCTATCCAACTCAAAGTCCTCCTGGTTGTGTTGCTGCAGCCGGCCGCTAATACACCGCTTCCCACCTACAGCTTTCTTCTTTGCGGTCTTCATTGTTCATTAAACAAATTGCAAAAGAGTCACCAACACAGATGTCCAGAATACTGTGGAATTTTGCGAGGAAAACAGACGAATTAATAGCTGGCCACGATGCTGTCCCAATATGTCCGCACAATCCGTGACGTCACGCGAAAACGTCATCATACCGAGTTGTTTTCAGCAGAATATTTTGCGGGAAATTTAAAATGTCACTTTATAAGTTAACCCGGCCGTATTGGCATGTGTTGCAATGTTAAGATTTCATCATTGATACATAAACTATCAGACTGCGTGGTCGGTAGTAGTGGCTTTCAGTAGGCCTTTAAAGTGTGCTTGAATAGTACAAAAATGAGCAGTATCATCCAAAATGTTCTTGAAATGACAGTCTAATTCAGTGTTTTTCAACCACATGCCGTGAGATATTGTCTGGTGTGCCGTGGGAAATTATGCAACTTAGAATAGAATAGAAAGTACTTAATTGATCCCCGGGGGAAATTCAGCACCACAGTTCGCTCACAATAGACAATAAACACGTAGGTATTTTTACATGTGAATAATATAAATACAGTCTATCCATCCATCTTCTTCCGCTTATCCGAGGTCGGGTCGCGGGGGCAGCAGCCTAAGCAGGGAAGCCCAGACTTTCCTCTCCCCAGCCACTTCGTCCAGCTCTTCCCGGGGGATCCCGAGGTGTTCCCAGGCCAGCCGGGAGACATAGTCTACCCAACGTGTCCTGGGTCTTCCCTGTGGCCTCCTACCACCGGTCGGACGTGCCCGAAACACCTCCCTAGGGAGGCGTTCGGGTGGCATCCTGACCAGATGCCCGAACCACCTCATCTGGCTCCTCTCGATGTGGAGGAGCAGCGGCTTTACTTTGAGCTCCCCCCGGCTTCTCACCCTATCTCTAAGGGAGAGCCCCGCCACCCGGCGGAGGAAACTCATTTCGGATGCTTGTACCCGTGATCTTGTCCTTTCGGTCATAACCCAAAGCTCATGACCATAGGTGAGGATGGGAGCGTAGATCGACTGGTAAATTGAGAGCTTTGCCTTCCGGCTCAGCTCCTTCTTCACCACAACGGATCGATACAGCGTCCGCATTACTGAAAACGCCGCACCGATCCGCCTGTCGATCTCACGATCCACTCTTCCCTCACTCGTGAACAAGACTCCTAGGTACTTGAACTCCTCCACTTGGGGCAGGGTGTCCTCCCCAACCCGGAGATGGCACTCCACCCTTTTCCGGGCGAGAACCATGGACTCGGACTTGGAGGTGCTGATTCTCATCCCAGTCGCTTCACACTCGGCTGCGAACCGATCCAGTGAGAGCTGAAGATCCTGGCCAGATGAAGCCATCAGGACCACATCATCTGCAAAAAGCAGAGACCTAATCCTGCAGCCACCAAACCGGATCCCCTCAACGCCTTGACTGCGCCTAGAAATTCTGTCCATAAAAGTTATGAACAGAATGGGTGACAAAGGGCAGCCTTGGCGGAGTCCAACCCTCACTGGAGACGTGTCCGACTTACTGCCGGCAATGCGGACCAAACTCTGACACTGATCATACAGGGAGCGGACCGCCACAACCAGACAGTCCGATACCCCATACTCTCTGAGCACTCCCCACAGGACTTCCTGAGGGACACGGTCGAATGCCTTCTCCAAGTCCACAATGCACATGTAGACTGGTTGGGCAAACTCCCATGCACCCTCAAGGACCCTGCCGAGAGTATAGAGCTGGTCCACAGTTCCACGACCAGGACGAAAACCACACTGTTCCGCCGGAATCTGAGGTTCGACTAGCCTCCTCTCCAGTACACCTGAATAGACCTTACCGGGAAGGCTGAAATACAGTCTATTATACAGCATTATTCACATGTGAATAATATAAATGCAGTCTATTATACAGCATTATTCACATGTGAATAATATAAATACAGTCTATTATACAGCATTATTCACATGTGAATAATATAAATGCAGTCTATTATACAGCATTATTCACATGTGAATAATATAAATGCAGTCTATTATACAGCATTATTCACATGTGAATAATATAAATGCAGTCTATTATACATTTAAGTCCAGTCAAAAAGGAACATATGCATTATACAGTCTGATGGCTGTCTATATGAAGGACTTCCTGTGTCGTTCCGTGTTGCATTTTGGGAGTCTGAGCCTTCCACTGAAGGTGCTCATTCTCTCCGCAAGGTCCGAGTGTAGTAGGTGGGAGGTGTTGTCCATAATGGCTAGGAGCTTTGCTAGATTGCTAGACTTCTCCTCTCTGACACCACCGCCAGAGAGTGTAGCTCCACTCCCACCACGTTACTGGCCTTCCTTACCAGCTCGTCCAGCCTGTTTGCGTCCCCCGCTCTCAGTCCGCTGCCCCAGCAGGCCACGCCGTACAACTTCACCTAATTGGTCCCAAAAATATTTTTTGCAAATCAATAATTATCATCTGCAAATAATGTGCCGTTCCTTAGTGTCTGTGCTGTGTAGAGCTCGGCAGGGTAACCATGTAATACTCCACGTCAGTAGGTGGCAGCAGGTAGTTAATTGCGTTGTAAAAGTCGGAATGTGTCGGGTGAGACGAGGACGGTTTGTCGTGAACCCAATATGCGGAAGGTAAAAAGGTATGTAACGCTTAAACCAAAAATGAACAAAAGGGAAAGGAAAAGGCATTGAAGCATAGGGAAGGCTATGCAAAACGAAAGTAAAACTGAACCGGCTACAAAGTAAATAAACAGAATGCTGGACGACAGCAAAAACTTACAGCGTGTGGAGCAGAGACGGCGTCCGCAAAGTACATCCGTACATGACATGGCAATCAACAATGTCCTCACAAAGAAAGAGAGCAACAACTTAAGTATTCTTGATTGCTAAAAACAAAAGCAGGTGCGGGGAATATGGCTCAAAGGAAGACATGAAACTGCTACAGGAAAATACCAAAAAAAGAGAAAAAGCCACCAAAATAGGAGCGCAAGACAAGAACTAAAACACTACACACAGGGAAACAGCAATAAACTCCAAATAAGTCAGGGCGTGATGTGACAGGTGGTGACAGTACACCTACTTTGAGACAAGAGCTATAGTGATGCATGCTTGGTTATGCTTTAAAGTCATATCCAACAATTGCGACGACGACTTTTTACTGTCAACTGAGTTTTGTTTTTCAATGAAAAATAATGCGCCTTGGCTCAAAAAAGGTTGAAAAACACTGATATAAAAAGGTACTACTGGCCTGCAAATGACCCCTTGGCTGCACTTTTGATACCCTTGTTTACGTATTTTAACGGGAGTGCGAAGTGTTACAAAAAGGTTGAAAGAGTGCCCGCGAGCGCCGTCTTCTTAGCACTCGCGCTCGTCGTGACTCCTGCGAGTCAAAGGCTGGGCTGCACGCTCGCTTGTGGGCTTGCTCTGCACGTCGCCGTACCTCACCTTTCACAAAAGGTGGTAACGCGCACACCCTCAGGTTTGTGGAATACCCGGCATGTCTGGATATTTAGTTCCGCTGCGAATATTTCACCGTTCGTAACCGCTTGTATTTGATTACCCAGTAAATGCATGACTTAAGAAACACAAATACAAATAGACGGAGTAAATATTGAAAGGGTAATAATGATTGGGTGTAATAATAAATGATAAAATGAACTGGAAATCTCATGTAAAAAAATATACAACATAAAGTAGCAAGAAACATCAATAACAAATAAAGCAAAACATGTTCTAGACCTAAAATCCCTCCATATTCTCTACTGCTCACTAGTGTTACCATAATTACGATATAGTCTGTATGCACATAGGATAAGCTAAATTTCCCTTTTTTTTTTTTCTATATTTCCATTATTTTCTAAAGAACTTCCTGTAAATGTTCCCTTATTTTCCAAACAATGTATCTTATTTTCTAAAGACTTTAAATTTTTTCTGGAGAATTTCCCAGAATATTCCCCTTATCTTGTGAAGTGAAATGATATTCATATAGCACTTTTCTCTAGTGACTCAAAGCACTTTACATAGTGAAACCCATGATCTAAGTTACATTTAAACCAGTGTGAGTTGCATTGGCACCTGGTGGGTAGTGTATCTTGCCCAAGGACACAATGGCAGTGACTAGGATGGCGCAAGCGAGCATCGAACCTAGAACCCTCAAGTTGTGGCACGGCCCTTTTTTTTTATTTTTTTTTTATTTTTTTTTACAGAGAATTTCCCAGAAAAGGTCCCTTATTTTCCAAAAAATGTACCTTATTTTTGAGAGAATTTTCATTATTTTCTAGAGAACTTCCTGGAAAATGTATCTTATTTTCCACCATATTTTCCTTATTTTTTATTTATATATATATATATATATATATATATATATATATATATATATATATATATATATATATATATATATATATATATATATATATATATATATATATATATATATATAT
Organism: Entelurus aequoreus; assembly: GCF_033978785.1. Lineage (NCBI taxonomy): Eukaryota > Metazoa > Chordata > Actinopteri > Syngnathiformes > Syngnathidae > Entelurus > Entelurus aequoreus. Next base: position 7,090,366 of record NC_084740.1, read on the forward strand.
ATATATATATATAAATAAATATGAAATAAGCCTCTCCTGTAGACATCCAGGCAGCATGTGGTTATGAGCTTTGTACGTCACAATAGCAGTGTTGAGGTCAACAAGATCGTGCAGTTTTAATGTTTTTAATTTAATGAAACAGAGCATTGGTATGGTCATGATGATCTGCATAATTTACAATTCTAATCGCTGTCTTTTGAAGTAAGAATATAGATTTAATGTTTGTTTTGTAATTGTTACCCCAGATTTCGACACAATAATTAAGATAAGGGAGTACGAAATAATTATATAACATGTTAAGAGCCTTTTGATTTACGGAGTTTTTGATTTTATGTAACATAGCAATATTTTTTGCCATCTTTGTCTTAAGTATATTTATGTGCAGTTTCCAATTTAATTTATCATCTATTTGGATTCCCCAAAATTTTGTTGAATACACCCTTTCTATCTCCATATCATCAATTCTTATATGACACTGTTTGTTATTTATTTTTCCTATTTCCAAACAATATATATTTTGTTTTATTTAGGTTGATTGATAGTTTATTGGCATCAAACCATTGCTTTAGTATGTGGAGTTCACTCTCTACAGTCCCTAAGAGTTGGCCAAGGTCTTGCCCAGAACAGTACAGACTTGTATCATCAGCAAAGAGAATACAGTTGAGTTTTTTAAAAAGATTTTACAGATATCATTAATGTACAATAAAAACAATTTTGGTCCCAGTACAGAACCTTGGGGTACTCCATGTGTTATAATCTTTTTATCTGAATCTACATTATTCATATGCACGTACTGTTCTCTGCCACCAAGATAACTTTTCAACCAGTCATGAGCAAGACCTCTAAAACCATACCTCTGCATTTTGTTTAAAAGTAATGTATGATCGATGGTGTCAAAGACCTTGCTCAGGTCAATAAAAACGCCAACAACAAACTCCCTCTTATCAATTGCAGTGGTTACCTCCTCAACTAGTTCCATCACTGCCATGGAAGTGGACCTGTTTGGTCAAAAACCGTATTGCTGTTCACTTAGCAATTGATGCTTATCAATAAAACTGTCTAATCTTGACACAAATAATTTTTCAAGGATTTTTGAAAATTGTGAGAGTAGAGAAATAGGCCTATAGTTGGTGAACTGATGCTTATCTCCACTTTTGAAGATGGGAATAACTTTTGCCGTTTTCATTTTCTTTGGGAAAACACCTTTTATAAAAGAAATATTACATACATACACTACCGTTCAAAAGTTTGGGGTCACATTGAAATGTCCTTATTTTCAATGAAGATAACTTTAAACTAGTCTTAACTTGAAAGAAATACACTCTATACATTGCTAATGTGCTAAATGACTATTCTAGCTGCAAATGTCTGGTTTTTGGTGCAATATCTACATAGGTGTATAGAGGCCCATTTCCAGAAACTATCACTCCAGTGTTCTAATGGTACAATGTGTTTGCTCATTGGCTCAGAAGGCTAATTGATGATTAGAAAACCCTTGCGCAATCATGTTCACACATCTGAAAACAGTTGAGCTTGTTACAGAAGCTACAAAACTGACCTTCCTTTGAGTAGATTGAGTTTCTGGAGCATCACATTTGTGGGGTCAATTAAACGCTCAAAATGGCCAGAAAAAGAGAACTTTCATCTGAAACTCGACAGTCTATTCTTGTTCTTAGAAATGAAGGCTATTCCACAAAATTGTTTGGGTGACCCCAAACTTTTGAACGGTAGTGTAAGTGAAGGGAACAGCTATAAAATCAACAATTTCCCTGATCAGAGAAAAGTCCAAGTCACAGCAGTCTGTTGACGTCTTGTTTTCCTGAGAATTTACAATTTCTGTGATTTCACTTTCATGAACGGGGGAAATAAAAAACGATTCTAAGTTGCGTAGTGTATATCCCAGCATGCACCGCACGCTTCTTCTTCTTCTACGGGGGACAATGAAGTTGGCGGCTGCTTACCGTAGTTGCGAGACCTGTTGTGGCTCAATATTGGTCCATATATAAGGCGCACCGGATTATAAGGCGCACTGCCAGCTTTTGAGAAAATTGGAGGTTTTTAGGTGCACCTTATAGTGCGGAATATGCGGTAATTCTTCCTCTATTTGTTACCAGATTCGCACCTTCTCTCTCTCGTATTACCACCCGCACCTCTCCGCTAGCATCACAGCTAACGTTACCATGTCGCTACCTCTCTGCTCCGCGGGAGCGTGTGACGTTGCACTCGTGACGTATGTAAGAAGGTGTGCTTGTTTTATGTCTCTGTGAGAAGGAGAGACAAGAAAGAGTGGGAAACGCCTGTAGTGTAATGTCCGCAGCTAAAAGCAACTGCGTAAGAACGTATACTTGAATATCACCATATTGTCATTTTCTATATCGCGATATATGGAGTATATCGATATATCGCCCAGCCCTACGCTTGTCTCTTTCAAACCATGTTAATATTTAACCTGTCAGACAAAATGAAGTGCTTCATCTTTCTGGCCTCTGATTACGAGCCTTCCGCTGTATTTTATTTTTTCCAGGTGAGAAGCCATTTGAGTGTAAGCTGTGTCACCAACGGTCCAGGGACTACTCGGCTATGATCAAGCACCTGCGCACTCACAACGGAGCGTCTCCGTACCAGTGCACCATCTGCCAGGACTTCTGCCCGAGCCTGGCCGCCATGCAGAAGCACATGAAGGGCCACAAACCGGAGGAGGTCCCGGCCGACTGGCGGATAGAAAAGACTTATCTGTACGTCTGTTACGTCTGAGCAGGTCTTGGACCCCGGTGCACAGACAAAAACAAAGCTTACACACATACGCACATGCACGCACTCAAGGGTGAAAACCTTTGCCGAGACCCTTGCTGTGTCAATATGAAAAAAATAAATAATAATGCAAAAGTAGAAAGAGAATTCTGGGAGAGCCAACACGCTAGTAGCGAAACAAATAACTTCCTTTGATTTGTGCCATTTATGATGACTACATTAGGCTTTAGAAAACCAGCCCAATAACATTTGCTAAAACATTTTTTTAAAAATGGTTGTTACAGGCAACATGACATTTCTCAAGGGCGTTAATAGGAATTGGAAGTTATATTCCAGTCATACTTGCCAACCCTCCCGAATTTTCCGGGAGACTCCGGAATTTCAGTGCCTCTCCCGAAAATCTCCCGGGACAACCATTCTCCCGAATTTCTCCCGATTTCCAGCCGGACTTAAGGCACGCCCACTCCAGGTCCCTGCGGACCTGAGTGAGGACAGCCTGTCGTCACGTCCACTTGGCCGACCAAAAAGTAACCACAGAACACTATATATATATATATATATATATATATATATATAGTGTTCTGTGGTTACTTTTTGGTAAGTAACCACAGAACACTATATATATATATATATATATATATATATATATATATATATATATATATATATATATATATATATATATATATATATATATATATATATATATATATATATATATAGTGTTCTGTGGTTACTTTTTGGTTGGCCAACGGTTTACGTTGTATTGCGCACCCTGACGGCAGGTGTGCAAGTGTGCGTTCTGAAGTATGAAGTAAAGAGACGTAACTTCGTCACCTCGCCTGGTTATTGACTCCAACCCAGAATATTACACTGCCCATACCGATGCTCCTTCAAAGGCTGTGCTACTGGCTGCAAAGCATTGCACTTTCAAATACAACAATGAGTAGAGGAGTGTTGTGTGTGTATATGTGTAAATAAATGAACACTGAAATTCAAGTATATTTTATTTATATGTATATATATATATATATATATATATATATATATATATATATATATATATATATTAGGGGTGTGGAAAAAAATGTATTCGAGTTCGAATCGCGATTCTCACGTTGTGCGATTCAGAATCGATTCTCATTTTTAAAAAATTTATTTTTTATTTTATTTTTTTAAATTATCTTTTTATTTTTTATTTTTATTTTTTAAATTAATCAATCCAACAAAACAATACACAGCAATACCATAAAAATTCAATCCAATTCCAAAACCAAACCCGACCCAGCAACACTCAGAACTGCAATAAACAGAGCAATTGAGAGGAGACACAAACACGACACAGAACAAACCAAAAGTAGTGAAACAAAAATGAATATTATCAACAACAGTATCAATATTAGTTACAATTTCAACATAGCAGTGATTAAAAATCCCTCATTGACATTATCATTAGACATTTATAAAAAAAGAACAATAGTGTGACAGTGGCTTACACTTGCATCGCATCTCATAAGCTTGACAACACACTGTGTCCAATATTTTTACAAAGATAAAATAAGTCATATTTTTGGTTCATTTAATAGTTACAACAAATTTACATTATTGCAATCAGTTGATAAAACATTGTCCTTTACAGTTATAAAAGCTTTTTTGCACAAATCTACTACTCTGCTTGCATGTCAGCAGACTGGGGTAGATCCTGCTGAAATCCTATGTATTGAATGAATGGAGAATCCTTTTGAATCGGGAAAAAAAATCGTTTTTGAATCGAGAATCGCGTTGAATTGAAAAAAAATCGATTTTGAATCGAATCGTGACCCCAAGAATCGATATTGAATCGAATCGTGGGACACCCAAAGATTCACATCCCTAATATATATATATATATATATATATATATATATATATATATATATATATATATATATATATATATATATATATATATATATATACACAGTGTTTCCCATAAACTGCCAAGATACCTGTGGCGGTGGGGGCGTGGCTATGGGCGTGGTCACCATAACATCATCGAGTAATTTGCATAATTTACTACAATGATATGATTTTGTCTAAAAAGGCTCAAAAAATGTATACTTACTAATTAATAATAACAGTTTTGTTTTAAACGTCCATCCATCCATCCATTTTACAATATAATTACAACACTTTATGTTCATATTTATGTACAGATTTGAACAATAAGTTATTCACTGAAATATATTTATTAATTGTGGTTCTTATAAAAAATATATCTTATAAAACATAAAAGCTAAAATGTCTCATAAATCTCTGCCCCTTTAATTAGTGCATACTAAATAATTTAACTTTAGCCTACTACTATAACCATATTATTTACCAGCAACATAAAGTGAAACAGAGGCAGAGGTGTCCTGCCACAGTCAGTAACAAATAAACAGCAAACAGTAGTGGTCAAATACAAATAAGGCAACAAGAGAAGTATCCTACACTTCTCTTTTGTAAAGTAAATCTGAACAGCCTATATGGGCATCTACATCAACTATATGATTTGCCTGAGGAGCTGGACAGGACAAAAAAAATAAATACATTTTTTTTTATTGGTGGCGGACGTAATTCTTTCGTGGCGGGCCGCCACAAATAAATGAATGTGTGGGAAACACACATATATATATATATATATATATATATATATATATATATATATATATATATATATATACATATATATATATATACATATATATATATATATATATATATATATATATACATATATATATATATATATATATACATATATATATATATATATATATATATATATATACATATATATATATATATATATATATATATATATATATATATATATATATATATATATATATATATATACATATATATATATATATATATATATATATATATATATATATATATATATATATATATATATATATATATATATATATATATTTATATATATACAGTATATAAGAAATACTTGAATTTCAGTGAATTCTAGCTATGAATATACTCCTCCCTTCTTAAACCCGCCCCCAAAAAATCCCCAACCCCCCAAATCTACCGAATTTGGAGGTCTCAAAGTTGGCAAGTATGATTCCATTTCCTTATTTTGGAATTCCTCACAAAAGTAGCGACTAATTGAGAGTGAAAGTGTTTGTAGTCAGGTCGATTGCTGCTAAAAAAAAAAGAAAATATCAGCAAGGATTGCCATATTGTGTGCTAATGTGAGTGAGCTTGGAATGTAGTAAAAAGAGTTAGTCTGCGGTTGTTGGACTGTTAGAAGGTTAGCTGAAATGACTCAACTGTCATTGGGTTTGATAATAGTGTCTGTGATGGATTTGTCGGGGCTTGTTGACTGAATGGTGATAGCGGAGTCATCCTGATTGTGCCGTAAAACGTTAAAAGCAATTCCTCGAAGGCTCGATTGGCCGGACAATTTCTACCCTAATTTGTTTTTCCTGCTGTTCCTTGAATTTGGAGTTATGTTCATGTGCACGTTTTACTTGAACGGCTGCCACGTTTTGACCTCATAAAGCGTGATCTCTTTAATCATCTCTTTTGCGGTGGGGTGTCACTGGTTCCGAGGTAGCAGGCTTCTATTTCAGTGTTGATTTTTTTCTTTGCTATTTATACCTTGTTTGTTACCAAATATGTGCTGATTATCACCACACGGCCCGGCGGCTTCACCGGATAGTTTCAACACTGCAAAAACTGAACTCTAAGTAAGATGAAATATCTCAAATAAGGGTGATATTTGCTTATTTTCTCTCTGATAAGATCATTCTTCTCACTAAGCAGATTTTATGTTACAGTGTTTTACTTGTTTTAAGGGTTTTGGTCCTAAATGATCTCAGTAAGATATTACAGCTTGTTGCTGAGATTTGATGACCTACAGGGTGACACAAAAAAAAAAGTTTATCAATAAAAATCAAATAACTTCCAAAAATTTTATTTCGATCAGGGGTCACCAACGCGGTGCCCGCGGGCACCAGGTAGCCCGTAAGGACCAGATGAGTCGCCCGCTGGCCTGTTCTAAAAATAGCTCAAATAGCAGCACTTACCAGTGAGCTGCCTCTATTTTTTTAATTGTATTTATTTACTAGCAAGCTGGTCTCGCTTTGCCCGACATTTTTAATTCTAAGAGAGACAAAACTCAAATAGAATTTGAAAATCCAAGAAAATATTTTAAAGACTTGGTCTTCACTTGTTTAAATAAATTAATTAATTTTTTTACTTTGCTTCTTATAACTTTCAGAGAGACAATTTTAGAGACAAAATACAACCTTAAAATGATTTTAGGATTTTTAAACATATATACCTTTTTACCTTTTAAATTCCTTCCTCTTCTTTCCTGACAATGTAAATCAATGTTCAAGTAAATTTATTTTTTTTATTGTAAAGAATAATAAATACATTTTAATTTAATTCTTCATTTTAGCTTCTGTTTTTTCGACGAATAATATTTGTGAAATATTTCTTCAAACTTATGATTAAAATTCAAAAAAATTATTCTGGCAAATCTAGAAAATCTGTAGAATCAAATTTAAATCTTATTTCAAAGTCTTTTGAATTTATTTTAAAATTTTTGTTCTGGAAAATCTAGAAGAAATAATGATTTGTCTCTGTTAGAAATATAGCTTGGTCCAATTTGTTATATATTCTAACAAAGTGCAGATTGGATTTTAACCTATTTAAAACATGTCATAAAAATTCTAAAATTAATCTTAATCAGGAAAAATTACTAATGATGTTCCATAAATTATTTTTTTAATTTTTTCAAAAAGATTCGAATTAGCTAGTTTTTTGGTTGAATTTTGAATTTTAAAGAGTCGAAATTGAAGATAAACTATGTTTCAAAATTTAATTGTAATTTTTTTCGTGTTTTCTCCTCTTTTAAACCGTTCAATTAAGTGTAAATATAATTAATTATTAATAATAACATAGAGTTAAAGGTAAATTGAGCAAATTGGCTATTTCTGGCAATTTATTTAAGTGTTTATCAAACTGGTAGCCCTTCGCATTAATCAGTACCCAAGAAGTAGCTCTTGGTTTCAAAAAGGTTGGTGACCCCTGATTTAGATTAACACAAAAATTCAGCTACATTAGGTTAAGTCTATGTAGCAAACATCTCTAAAGTTTCAAGTCTGTACCACAAAAACTCTTTGTTCAACTGGCGCTCAAAAAATGTGCTTTAAATGAGCTCCCCTGAACATTTCGCTCGGTGTTGATTGTCACAAACCGCTCGTTGTCGTCCTCGAACCAGAATAGTCCAATGATGCCATGTTTGGAGATGGCGACCCATGCAGTGCACTTGACAGAGTGTAATGGCCTTTGCAGACAGTACTCAGGGGGTGTGCTACCCCAGAAGATGTTCTTAGAGCTCACATGACATGACAGCAGAAAATGTGCCTCATCCGAAAACCAGACATTGCCAAGGAAGTCTGGCGCAGCGTCAATCTTATCGCAAAACCACTGGCGCTCGTTTCCTCATGTCGGCAGGTGTAAGCTTTTGTTTAATCTGTATCCTGTAAGGCAGGGGTCACCAACCTTTTTGAAACCAAGAGCTACTTCTTGGGTACTGATTAATGCGAAGGGCTACCAGTTTGATAAACACTTAAATAAATTGCCAGAAATAGCCAATTTGCTCAATTTACCTTTAACTCTATGTTATTATTAATAATTAATGATATTTACACTTAATTGAACGGTTTAAAAGAGGAGAAAACACGAAAAAAATGACAATTGAATTTTGAAACATAGTTTATCTTCAATTTCGATTCTTTAAAATTCAAAATTCAACCGAAAAAAAGAAGAGAAAAACGAGCTAATTCGAATCTTTTTGAAAAAATAAAAAAAATAATTTATGGAACATCATTAGTAATTTTTCCTGATTAAGATTAATTTTAGAATGTTGATGACATGTTTTAAATAGGTTAAAATCCAATCTGCACTTTGTTAGAATATATAACAAATTGGACCAAGCTATATTTCTAACAAAGACAAATCATTATTTCTTCTAGATTTTCCAGAACAAAAATGTTAAAATAAATTCAAAAGACTTTGAAATAAGATTTAAATTTGATTCTACAGATTTTCTAGATTTGCCAGAATAATTTTTTCGAATTTTAATCATAATAAGTTTGAAGAAATATTTCACAAATATTCTTCGTCAAAAAAAGAGAAGCTAAAATGAAGAATTAAATTAAAATGTATTTATTATTCTTTACAATAAAAAATAAATTTACTTGAACATTGATTTAAATTGTCAGGAAAGAAGAGGAAGGAATTTAAAAGGTAAAAAGGTATATGTGTTTAAAAATCCTAAAATCATTTTAAGATTGTATTTTTTTCTCTAAAATTGTCTTTCTGAAAGTCATAAGAAGCAAAGTAAAAAAATGAATGAATTTATTTAAACAAGTGAAGACCAAGTCTTTAAATTATTTTCTTGGATTTTCAAATTCTATTTGAGTTTTGTCTCTCGTAGAATTAAAAATGTCGGGCAAAGCGAGACCAGCTTGCTAGTAAATAAATACAATTTAAAAACTAGAGGCAGCTCACTGGTAAGTGCTGCTATTTGAGCTATTTTTAGAACAGGCCAGCGGGCGACTCATCTGGTCCTTACGGGCTACCTGGTGCCCGCGGGCACCGCGTTGGTGACCCCTGCTTTAAGGATAGAGGTCAAGATCTGTGATTCAAAATTATCCGCACAGACTCCCGGTTCATTCCAAGCTCCTGACTTCGTCGACGCACAGACTCACGTGGGCTGCGAACAACAGAGTCTCTGACTGCATCAACGTTCCGTGGTGTCCTTGATGATTTCGGTCGTCCAGAGTGTGATTGTCTGTTAGCATCTTTACGATCGAGGTTATTAACAGTCCCATGGGTTCGGAACTTGTTGGCCCATCTGTAGATCATTGTGTGGGCAGGAAATTCACGACATCCAAACCGTTCTTTGAATTGCAATTGAGCCGCGTGGATAGAATTCAGCGGAAATTAGGCCTCAACTATAAATGTATTTTGTTCAGTTGTCCGTCGCATCTCGAAGTTGAAATTTTCTAAACTTTTAGAACATTAATTCTTCTTGGTAAATTTGAAAAATGAAAATAATTGATTCATTATTTCAAAAGCTATTCAAGTGTAGGTGATGAACGCTTGTTTTGTGTCACCCTGTATATTGAGTAAAACATGCTTGAAACTAGAATATCAACTGTTGTGTCATCAACACTCACAAGTATAAAACTACTTTTTCCAAGTAATAATTTTTTACTTCAAGCATGAAATAAACAATCACGACACAATTGTGTCTCATAGTTAAAACAGATGACAGCCAAATGGACTTTGCTGTTTTATTTTCAATGAAAAAATAGAAAATACGTACTCATATAGTAGTACAGTTGTTATTAGTGAGAATATACTTATTTTAAGGTATTTTTGGGTTCATTGAGGTTAGCTAATTTTACTTGTTTTGGAAAGTCTTGACAAGCCAAATTTTTCTTGTTCTATTGGCAGATAATTTTCCTTAGTTCAAATAAAATACCGTATTTCCTTGGATTGGCGCAGGGAATATAGTATTCGCACGTCTAGAATTACTGCCGGGTCAAACTCGTTTCTCAAAATAATTAACGCATGCTTGGCCTTATCGCCGGTTCAAATTCGTTTTGCAAAATATTAATTTTATTATCGCATGTCTATAATTTTCGCCGGGTCAAACTCGTTTCGCAAAATATTTAGCATATGTCTAGAACTTCCGCCGGGTCAAATTCGTTACGTCACGAGTGACGATTTACCTGTCCTCATTTTCAAAATGGAGGAAGCTGATTTCAGTAGTTTACAATCGCCCTAAGGAAAAAAGATAAAGAGTTATTCACTAGGATTTAAGGTCCAAGCTATTGAATACCGGTACAGTATGCTAAAAAGAACAGTAAGCAGCTATGTTTTATTAATATACCGTAGCTGAGTGTGTCAAATACGGTATGAGTCATTAAATGACTCCCGCCTCCTGGTGGTAGAGGGCGCTAGTGATCCTTCTTGCGACTTCCGCTACTGCAGAAGAAGTGACAACACGCAAGCAACAGATTGTCTTTTTTTTCCTCTCGCCTGAACTTTTAACATGGAGGATTACATACCGGTATCTAAAATAAAACAGTTTTCTAAACTGGACTTTCAATGGAAGCAGGAGGTAATAATTAAAGGAATATCTCCATCGAGACAGAGAGACTTTTAAAACTGAAGAAAGAAAATAAGGAAGACTTCTATAAACAAGTTATCGATGCTTTCGGTCAGAAGGAGCTGCAAATGGACTCCATTTATAAGTACAGGTGAGACCATAATAACGTTTTTTTTTTATTAAATGTACTTTTCATGATGGTATGCTTACATCACACTCAAAGCGCACGCCTAAATTTACCGCATTCCTTTTGGTAAACGCCGGAGTGAGAAGAGGTTTTAAAATAATTAGCGCATGCACGGCCATCCCGCAGGCTTCCGGTAAACGCCGGAGTGACAGGAGGTTTTAAATTAATTAGCGCCCCCTGCGGCTATTCAAGGAAATACGGTACCCCTCATTTTTGAATTTTTTTTCTTGTTTTTTGAACACTGACTTTTTGCAGTGAAAGTAGAGCAAGCTCTACTTTCTACATGACTTTTCTCCGTTTGTCTGCAAAAGTGTTAATCCGTCTGTGGTTTTTATTTCCCAACAATTACCGTCACAATTTTAAAAATGGTCACGGTGTAAAGAAAAAAAAAAGTAAAAAAATAAATAAATAAAAAAAGCCTCAAGTTGGCTTTTTGTGTGTCGTTTCTTTACTACTCTATAATTAGATGTCTTATAAATCAGAACACGTTTTTTTTTTTTTTTTTCAAGAAGCCGTGTGTTTTTTTTTTCAAAATAAAATGTGATAAAAAGAAAATTCCGACACAGAATTGTGAAGGTTAGTGTCAGTCGTAGTGTATACGTGTCATGTACAGGCCCGTCCTGCGTTGTCGTTCCCTGTGTGAGCCTAACACAGGCCTTATAGAACTAAACATGTTGTATTTTTGTATCACAGTAATTTGCCGTCTTGTTTACATTTGGTATGATTTGAGAAGCATCTTTAAACGTGTGCGTTTTCTACGTCTCGATTTGCGTGAAGAAGAAAAAAAATAAAAAAAAGGCCCCTCCCTTGTGCCTCTTTTTCTAAGTAGAACATTGACATGCTTTGAGTATGTGGGTCTGTGCTGTTGGTGTTTGTTTCTTGTTCCCAAACTTGAAGATGAGCTACTGTGTAGATCCAACATTGCAACTGGAAGCAACGTACTCTGATGCAAGTTGCAAGCAACTGCGGTGTAAAAAAACCCAAAAAAAACGCTCATCTCGATTTCGTTCCCCGTCAAGAGTGAAGTAGACTAAAATGTTTGGGTTGGAACAAGTGTATAGCACATTTTGCCAACACGCATTCACTATCTATTCTATACATGAACGTGCACTATAACCAGATATAGTCGGTGGACCAAAAGAAAATGGAGCACTTTTGTTTTGAAATGTTTTTTTTGTATCTTTCTATGTTGTGATAATGCAGATGTCCTTTTATTTCATGTGTCCTAGAAGGCTGTGTTTCGCATCGTTTAGATATGTCGATGTCTGTCTACCTCAGGGCCAGGTCGAAGCTGGAGCTGGTGTCCAATCAGGGTTGTTCTTCTTGCCATGTGTGCAGTAAAAATCCCTCCTCATCGCAGCTTTTTAACACAGTGTGTGAAAGTGTTCTCTCAGTGTGGATTCAGGCACAACTCGTACGCGTCAGTGTTTGATGGCATGGTCAAAAAAAACAATTAAAACAATTTACTATTCTATGCACTTTGTCTCTTCTGTTTGATCAGTTGCTATGTGAGGATAACCTCTAAGTGCACTTCAGGAGCACAACATCCACCCGTGGTTCCAATCACTCAAAATCAAATCCATGTCAACAATCACGAGTATTTGTATCGTTTATGGCAGTGTTTTTCAACCACTAGTGAACCGTGAGATATGTAATATCACATAATCGGGTTAAAAATATATTTTGCAAACCACTTATTATAATCCGCAAATGTGCCGTTGTTGAGTGTCGGTGCTGTCTAGAGCAGGGGTCGCCAACGCGGTGCCCGTAAGGACCAGATGAGTAGCTCGCTGGCCTGTTCTAAAAAATTGCTCAAATAGCAGCACTTACCAGTGAGCTGCCTCTATTTTTTTAATTGTATTTATTTACTAGCAAGCTGGTCTCACTTTGCGCGACATTTTTTATTCTAAGAGAGACAAAACTCAAATAGAATTTGAAAATCCAAGAAAATATTTTAAAGACTTGGTCTTCACTTGTTTAAATAAATTCATTAATTTTTTTACTTTGCTTCTTATAACTTTCAGAAAGACAATTTTAGAGAAAAAATCCAACCTTAAAATTATTTTAGGATTTTTAAACACATATACCTATTTACCTCTTCTTTCCTGACAATTTAAATCAATGTTCAAGTAAATTAATTTTTTTTATTGTAAAGAATAATAAATACATTTTAATTTAATTCTTCATTTTAGCTTCTGTTTTTTCGACAAAGAATATTTGTGAAATATTTCTTCAAATTTATTATGATTAAAATTCCAAAAAATTATTCTGGCAAATCTAGAAAATCTGTAGAATCAAATTTAAATCTTATTTCAAAGTCTTTTGAATTTCTTTTAAAATGTTTGTTCTGGAAAATCTAGAAGAAATGATGATTTGTCTTTGTTAGAAATATAGCTTGGTCCAATTTGTTATATATTCTAACAAAGTGCAGATTGGATTTTAACCTATTTAAAACATGTCATCAAAATTCTAAAATTAATCTTAATCAGGAAAAATTAGTAATGATGCTCCATAAATAATTTTTTAAATTTTTTCAAAAAGATTCGAGTTAGCTAGTTTTTCTCTTCTTTTTTTCGGTTGAATTTTGAATTTTAGAGAGTCGAAATGGAAGATAAACTATGTTTCAAAATTTAATTGTCATTTTTTTCGTGTTTTCTCCTCTTTTAAACCGTTCAATTAAGTGTAAATATCATTAATTATTAATAATAACATAGAGTTAAAGGTAAATTGAGCAAATTGGCTATTTCTGGCAATTTATTTAAGTGTGTATCAAACTGGTAGCCCTTCGCATTAATCAGTACCCAAGAAGTAGCTCTTGCTTTCAAAAAGGTTGGTGACCCCTGGTCTAGAGATAGGCAGAGTAACCGTGTAATACTCTTCCATGTCAGTAGGTGGCAGCAGATAGCGAATTGCTTTGTAGATGTCAGGAACATGGTTTGTCGTGATCACGATATGCAGACGACAGCGTGCAGGTCAAAAGGTGTCTAATGCTTAAACCAAAAATAAACAAAAGGCAAGTGCCGCTAAGAAAAGGCATTGAAGCTTAGGGAAGGCTATGCAAAACGAAGCTAAAAATGCTGGAAGACAGCAAAGACTTACAGCGTGTGGAGCAGCAGACGGCGTCCACAAAGTACATCCGTGCATGACATGGCAATCAACAACAAAATAGGAGCGCAAGACAAGAACTAAAACACTACACACAGGAAAACGGCAAAAAAGTCCAACTAAGTCAGGGCGTGATGTGACAGGTGGTGACAGTACACCTACTTTGAGACAAGAGCTATATTGATGCATGCTTGGTTATGGTTTAAAGTCATATCCAACAATTGCGAGAACGACTTTCTACTGTCCATATTGGCTACGGAGTAGGGCTGCAACTAACGATTAATTTGATAATCGATTAATCTGTCGATTATTACTTTGATTAATGGATTAAAAATCTGATAAGAGACAAACTACATTTCTATCCTTTCCAGTATTTTATTGAGAAAAAAAACAGCATACTGGCACCATACTTATTTTGATTATTGTTTCTCAGCTGTTTGTACATGTTGCAGTTTATAAATAAAGGTTTATAAAAATAAAAATAAAAAAAATAAAAAAATTAAATTGCCTCTGTGCATGCGCATAGCATAGATCCAACGAATCGATGACTAAATTAATCGCCAACTATTTTTATAATCGATTTAATCGATTTGTTGTTGCAGCCCTACTACGGAGTTTAATTTTTTAATGGTTTCTGCTGGTGGTGTGCCTCCAGATTTTTTCAATGAAAAAAAAATGTGCCTTATCTCAGAAAAGGTTGAAAAACACTGGTTTATGGTATATTTTTTTCAAAAATAATGGCCTCCATTCTACCGTATTTTTCGGAGTATAAGTCGCTCCAGAGTATAAGTCGCACCGGCCGAAAATGCATAATAAAGAAGGAAAAAAACATATATAAGTCGCACTGGAGTATAAGTCGCATTTTTGGGGGAAATGTATTTGATAAAAGCCAACACCAAGAATAGACATTTGAAAGGCAATTTAAAATAAATAAAGAATAGTGAACAACAGGCTGAATAAGTGTACGTTATATGAGGCATAAATAACCAACTGAGAAGGTGCCTGGTATGTTAACGTAACATATTATGGTAAGAGTCATTCAAATAACTATAACATATAGAACATGCTATACGTTTACCAAACAATCTGTCACTCCTAATCGCTAAATCCCATGAAATCTTATACGTCTAGTCTCTTACGTGAATGAGATAAATAATATTATTTGATATTTTACGCTAATGTGTTAATCATTTCACACATAAGTCGCTCCTGAGTATAAGTCGCACCCCCGGCCAAACTATGAAAAAAACTGTGACTTATAGTCCGAAAAATACGGTAATAGATAATAACAATGAATAAATGCCACACCGCTTCGCTCCCAAAAGGAAAAAAAAATAGGTGAGGTTACTCGCCTTCACTGTCATTGATGCCATTATGCGTTACTGTAAATGTCATGACCACAACACACCACCTGCAAAACTCACGTCATATACAGTCGTGGTCAAAAGTGTACATCCACTTGTAAAGAACATAATGTCATGGCTGTCTTGACTTTCCAATCATGTCTACAACTCTTATTGTATTGTGATAGAGTGATTGGAGCACATACTTGTTGCTCACAAAAAAACATTCATGAAGTTTGCTTCTTTTATGAATTTATTATGGGTCTACTGAAAATGTGAACAAAAGTCAAAAGTATACATACAGCAATGTTAATATTTGCTTACATGTCCCTTGGCAAGTTTCACTGCAATAAGACTTAGACTTTCCTTTTATTGTCATTCAAATTTTAACTTTACAGTACAAATAAGAACGAAATGTTGTTGCATTAGCTCATGGTAGTGCAGGATAAAAGAGCAATACGGTGCAGATATAAATAAATAGATTACTGTACAGATAAATATATTGCACTTTTGCATATGCATCCAGGTTTATGGATGTATGTTATATTGTCTTTATATTCCAGCCAGTTAATCCATTTTTGGGGGGAGTTGAGGGGATAATTATGATGCGTTCAAGAGTCTTAAGGCCTGAGGGAAGAAGCTGTTACAGAACCTGGAGGTTCTGCTACGGAGGCTGCGGAACCTCTTTCTAGAGTCCAGCAGTGAAAACAGTCCTTGGTGGGGGTGGGAGGAGTCTCTGCAGATTTTATGAGCCCTGGTCAGGCGGCGGCTTTTGGCGATCTCCTGTACTCAATAAGGCACTTTTGGTAGCCATCCACAAGCTTCTGCTTGACCTTTTGACCACTCCTCTTGACAAAATTGGTGCAGTTCCGCTAAATGTGTTGGTTTTCTGACATGGACTTGTTTCTTCAGCATTGTCCACACGTTTAAATCAGGACTTTTTTTCTAAAACCTAGCCTGATTTAGCCATTCCTTTACCACTTTTGACATGTGTTTGGGGTCATTGTCCTGTTGGAACACCCAACTGCGCCCAAGACCCAACCTCCGGGCTGATGATTTTAGCTTGTCCTGAAGAATTTGGAGGTAATCCTCCTTTTTCATTGTCCCATTTAAAGCACCAGTTCCATTGGCAGCAAAACAGGCCCAGAGCATAAAACTACCACCACCATGCTTGACGGTAGGGATGGTGTTCCTGGGATTAAAGGCCTCACCTTTTCTCCTCCAAACATATTGCTGGGCATTGTGGCCAAACAGCTCAATTTTTGTTTCATCTGACCACAGAACTTTCCTCCAGAAGGTCTTATCTTTGTCCAAGTGACGGTATGTAAACTTTTGATCGTGACTGTATAAAGCGGAGTTTGAAGAGAAATTTGGATGCAGGAATGCATAAATATATTGGAGCAAAAGCTGTTATACATTTTAAGCATGGCCCCGCAAAAATGAAGGATGTAATTAATACGCTGTTTAACCATATTCATGAATTTGTGATCATTTATACCTGGGAAAAACAACTAACGCCCGCCTTTGATATGCCGCAAACAGGGCCAAATCGGGGTCCGAAGCATTATGAAAAAGTCGTATCGGGACACCTCCAATTTTTATTAGAAAGATCAAATCAAATAAACAATCTCTTCCAACAATGGAACAATCATTTTACAGACACACAAGCCTCATGGCAGCGATTGCACTGAATTGCTCGATTTTAATACGGTTGTTATATTGTGTTAATAACTGTTAATGACATTTAGTTGTATCCTGCAAATTTGACAGTGACAAGCAAATGCACTTAAAGGCCTACTGAAAGCCACTACTAGCGACCACGCAGTCTGATAGTTTATATATCAATGATGAAATCTTAACATTGCAACACATGCCAATACGGCCGGGTTAACTTATAAAGTGACATTTTAAATTTCCCGGGAAACTTCCGGTTGAAAACGTCTATGTATGATGACGTATGCGCGTGACGTCAATCGTTGAAACAGAAGTATTCAGACACCACTGAATCCAATACAAAAAGCTCTGTTTTCATCTCAAAATTCCACAGTATTCTGGACATCTGTGTTGGTGAATCTTTTGCAATTTGTTTAATGAACAATGAAGACTGCAAAGAAGAAAGCTGTAGGTGGGATCGGTGTATTAGCGGCTGGCTGCAGCAACACAACCAGGAGGACTTTGACTTGGATAGCAGACGCGCTATCCGACGCTAGCCGCCGACCGCATCGATGATCGGGTGAAGTCCTTCGTCGCGCCGTCGATCGCTGGAACACAGGTGAGCACGGGTGTTGATGAGCAGATGAGGGCTGGCGTAGGTGGAGAGATAATGTTTTTATCATAGCTCTGACGAGGTCCCGTAGCAAAGTTAGCTTCAATGGTGTCGTTAGCAACAGCATTGCTAGGCTTCGACAGGCGGCAAAGCATTAACCGTGTAGTTACAGGTCCAGAGTTTGGTTCGGTGTCTCCTAATAGTAGTATTGTTGATCTGCTGTCTATCCTTCCAGTCAGGGGCTTATTTCTTTTGTTTCTATCTGCATTTAAGCACGATGCTATCACGTTAGCTCCGTAGCTAAAGTGCTTCGCCGATGTATTGTCGTGGAGATAAAAGTCACTGTGAATATCCATTTCGCGTTCTCGACTCTCATTTTCAAGAGGATATAGTATCCGAGGTGGTTTAAAATACAAATCCGTGATCCACAATAGAAAAAGGAGAGAGTGTGGAATCCAATGAACCCTTGTACCTAAGTTACGGTCAGAGCGAAAAAAGATGCGTCCAGCACTGCCCTCTAGTCCTTCACTCTTACGTTCCTCATCCACAAATCTTTCATCCTCGCTCAAATTAATGGGGTAATCGTCGCTTTCTCGGTCCGAATCGCTCTCGCTGCTGGTGTAAACAATGGGGAAATGTGAGGAGCCCTTCAACCTGTGACGTCACAGGTTGTGGAGCTCCTCACATCTGCACATTGTTTACAATCATGGCCACCAGCAGCGAGAGCGATTCGGACCGAGAAAGCGACGATTACCCCATTAATTTGAGCGAAGATGAAAGATTTGTGGATGAGGAAAGTGAGAGTGAAGGATTAGAGGGCAGTGGAAGCGATTCAGATAGGGAAGAGTTGGGACCTGATATTCAGCTGGGAATGACTAAAACAGTAAATAAACACAAGACATATATATACTCTATTAGCCACAACACAACCAGGCTTATATTTAATATGCCACAAATTAATCCGCATAACAAACACCTCCCCCATCCCGTCCATATAACCCACCAATACAACTCAAACACCCGCACAACACACTCAATCCCACAGCCCAAAGTACTGTTCACCTCCGTAAAGTTCATACAGCACATATATTTCCCCAAAGTTACGTACGTGACATGCACATAGCGGCACGCACGTACAGGCAAGCGATCAAATGTTTGGAAGCCAAAGCTGCATACTCACGGTAGCGCGTCTGCTATCCAAGTCAAAGTCCTCCTGGTTGTGTTGCTGCAGCCGGCCGCTAATACACCGCTTCCCACCTACAGCTTTCTTCTTTGCAGTCTTCATTGTTCATTAAACAAATTGCAAAAGATTCACCAACACAGATGTCCAGAATACTGGGGAATTTTACAATGAAAACAGACGACTTAATAGCTGGCCACAATGCTGTCCCAATATGTCCGCTACAATCCGTGACGTCACGCGCAAACGTCATCATACCGAGACGTTTTCAGCAGAATATTTCGCGGGAAATTTAAAAATTGCACTTTACTAATCTAACCCGGCCGTATTGGCATGTGTTGCAATGTTAAGATTTCATCATTGATATATAAACTATCAGACTGCGTGGTCGCTAGTAGTGACTTTCAGTAGGCCTTTAAACCTCAAACCTAGACTTTTACTTCTTTACCCATCTTCATTAATGACAATTCCGCCGAGCCCCCTCAACACTCTATTGGCCTGCAAAACAAACCTTCCCAGTAGCTTATTTGTGTTATGGTCCACGTGCAAACAGCTGGAGTCCCTCCAGGCTCTGTGCTGACCCCTGATGGCATCGTGCCCAAGCCACAGCTGGTCTGGGTCTTAATCCAGATGCGGAAGGAGCTGAAAATGTGTCTAGCGGGACTCCCAAAGCTCCATGTGCGGCACATTGAAAGAGGGAATGTTGAAGCTCAGTCAGACCTCTTAATTACAAGTGCTGGCATCATTTACTGCATGTTTTTTGGGACTAAGACTCTGAGACTTTAAGACTGTGTAAAGTCCTTTAGTCACCTTCTCTATTGCTCAGCGCTCTCATAAAGTAGCCTCCGAGTTATGTGTGAAATTATTGCAAAATGTATTTTCCAAAAGATATGGCGCACACAATCCAGGCT
Organism: Entelurus aequoreus; assembly: GCF_033978785.1. Classification (NCBI taxonomy): domain Eukaryota; kingdom Metazoa; phylum Chordata; class Actinopteri; order Syngnathiformes; family Syngnathidae; genus Entelurus; species Entelurus aequoreus. Next base: position 7,110,288 of record NC_084740.1, read on the forward strand.
GCAGTGTTTGCACTTTTGCACCACACTTGTTTTATATTGCTGTAATATGTGTTTTATACCCAGGGGGGTCATTTCAAGGTGCATTTGTACAATTATTTATTCCCTTCTTCACTCAGTGACAAAAAGAAAACAGTGTGTAAAAGTTGTAGCGTCCCGGAAGAGTTAGTGCTGCAAGGGGTTCTGGGTATTTGTTCTGTTGTGTTACGGTGCGGATGTTCTCCCGAAATGTGTTTGTCATTCTTGTTTGGTGTGGGTTCACAGTGTGGCGCATATTTGTAACGGTGTTAAAGTTGTTTATACGGTCACCCTCAGTGTGACTTGTATGGCTGTTGACCAAGTATGCCTTGTATTCAGTTGTGTGTGTGTGAAAAGCCGTAGATATTATGTGACTGGGCCGGCACGCAAAGGAAGTGTCTTTAAGGCACGCCCCCAAAACTGTTGTCTGGGTGGAAATCGGGAGAAATTCGGGAGAATGGTCGCCCCGGGAGATTTTCGGGAGGGGCACTGAAATTCGGAAGTCTCCCGGGAAAATCGGGAGGGTTGGCAAGTATGTCAATCAATCCACTCCATCGCTCTCTCTGTCTCTGCCCCTCCCTCACGAATGCTGCTGCTTGCGCACACCTGCACAATTTGTTTTGTTTTCAACCCCTTCTTAACCCTGGATGTACATTAAAAATACACGCAACTCTGACTCAAAATGCCAGACATTTGAGGCATTTAAGAAACCCCGCCTGGACAGCCCCGCAAAAGAGGACATGTCCGGGGAAAAGAGGACGTATGGTCAGTCTAATTTAAAGGCCTACTGAAAGCCACTACTACCGACCACGCAGTCTGATAGTTTATATATCAATGATGAAATCTTAACATTGCAACACATGCCAATACGGCCGGGTTAACTTATAAAGTGACATTTTAAATTTCCCGCTAAACTTCCGGTTGAAAACGTCTTTGTATGATGACGTATGCGAGTGACGTCACTAGTTAAACGGAAGTATTGGTACACCTTTGAATCCAATACAAACAGCTCTGTTTTCATCGCAAAATTCCACAGTATTCTGGACATCTGTGTTGGTGAATCTTTTGCAATTTGTTTAATGAACAATGAAGACTGCAAAGAAGAAAGCTGTAGGTGGGATCGGTGTATTAGCGGCTGGCTGCAGCAACACAACCAGGAGGACTTTGAGTTGGATAGCAGATGCGCTATCCGACGCTAGCCGCCGACCGCATCGATGATCGGGTGAAGTCCTTCGTCGCTCCGTCGATCGCTGGAACGCAGGTGAGCACGGGTGTTGATGAGCAGATGAGGGCTGGCTGGCGTAGGTGGATAGCTAATGTTTTTAGCATAGCTCTGTGAGGTCCCGTTGCTAAGTTAGCTTCAATGGCGTCGTTAGCAACAGCATTGTTAAGCTTCGCCAGGCTGGAAAGCATTAACCGTGTGGTTACATGTCCATGGTTTAATAGTATTGTTGATCTTCTGTCTATCCTTCCAGTCAGGGGTTTATTTATTTTGTTTCTATCTGCAGTTAAGCTTGATGCTATCACGTTAGCTCAGTAGCTAAAGTGCTTCGCCAATGTATTGTCGTGGAGATAAAAGTCACTGTGAATGTCCATTTCGTGTTCTTGACTCTCATTTTCAAGAGGATATAGTATCCGAGGTGGTTTAAAATACAAATCCGTGATCCACAATAGAAAAAGGAGAGAGTGTGGAATCCAATGAGCCAGCTTGTACCTAAGTTACGGTCAGAGCGAAAAAAGATGCGTCCCGCACTGCACTCTAGTCCTTCACTCTCACGTTCCTCATCCACGAATCTTTCATCCTGGCTCAAATTAATGGGGTAATCGTCGCTTTCTCGGTCCGAATCGCTCTCGCTGCTGGTGTAAACAATGGGGAAATGTGAGGAGCCTTTCAACCTGCGACGTCACGCTACTTCCGGTACAGGCAAGGCTTTTTTTTTTATCAGCGACCAAAAGTTGCAAACTTTATCGTCGATGTTCTCTACTAAATCCTTTCAGCAAAAATATGGCAATATCGCGAAATGATCAAGTATGACACATAGAATGGATCTGCTATCCCCGTTTAAATAAAAAAAAATTCATTTCAGTAGGCCTTTAACCTTAAGTGGGACTTCACACACAAGTCCATATTTACACAACTGAAAGCTACAGTAGTTTTATAAATAATACAGAATTATTCTTCTCAAACTAGTTAATCATCAGCTCAGCTGCATCATGCCTCAAAGTATCTGCATTCTCCACTCATTCGCACGCACACACGTAGAAACTTAGCAGCATTGCCTACACTCTTGACATAGTAAGTGTTTTACTGTACCAGCTAACAGGAAGTCAACAGTTCCACCTGTTCTTTTAAATTATAATTAAATTATATTCATTGTGTGCACTTACAGCGTGAGGAAGTTCACATTGTTTATAAATCGGACAGCAAGCAAAGCATGTAGACACTCGCAGCGTAAGAAATACACATTGACACAAACAATGCTATCCTACATTTTTGTTTTTATCGTCGTTTAAACAGAAATAGCAACCAATAGCTATTTTCGATGAAACAGCTCATTTCGACAGAACACCTGAAGCAGCAAATACACACAGCTTTAACTTACAGTGTTTAGATGTCAATCAATGTCTCTCGCCTGCTGAGATCAGCATATAATGGCCACCTACTCAGTGGCCTAGTGGTTAGAGTGTCCGCCCTGAGATCGGTAGGTTGTGAGTTCAAACCCCGGCCGAGTCATACCAAAGACTATACAAATGGGAGCCATTACCTCCCTGCTTGGCACTCAGCATCAAGGGTTGGAATTGGGGGTTGAATCACCAAAAATGATTCCCGGGCGCGGCCACCGCTGCTGCCCACTGCTCCCCTCACCTCCCAGGGGGTGAACAAGGGTGATGGGTCAAATGCAGAGAATAATTTCACCACACCTAGTGTGTGTGTGACAATCATTGGTACTTAGTAGGGATGTCCGATATTATCGGCCGATAAATGCTTTAAAATGTAATATCGGAAATTATCGGTATCGGTTTCATAAATTAAGATTAATGACTTTTTAAAACGCCGCTGTGCACACGGACGTAGGGAGAAGTACAGAGCGCCAATAAACCTTAAAGGCACTGCCTTTGCGTGCCGGCCCAATCACATAATATCTACGGCTTTTCACACACACAAGTGAATGCAAACGCATAATTGGTCAACAGCCATACAGGTCACACTGAGGGTGACCGTATAAACAACTTTAACACTGTTACAAATATGCGCCACACTGTGAACCCACACCAAAACAAGAATGACAAACACATTTCGGGAGAACATCCGCACCGTAACACAACATAAACACAACAGAACAAATACCCAGAACCCCTTGCAGCCCTAACTCTTACGGGACGCTACAATATACACCCCCCGCTACCATAACTTTTCCATAACTTGAGTTGATTTATTTTGGAAAACCTTGTTACATTGTTTAATGCATCCAGCGGGGCATCACAACAAAATTAGGCATAATAATGTGTTAATTCCACGACTGTATATATCGGTATCGCTTGATATCGGAATCGGTAATTAAGAGTCGGACAATATCGGATATCGGCAAAAAAGAGTGGGTGAGTTCAAACCGCGGCCGAGTCATACCAAAGACTATAAAAATGGGACCCATTACCTCCCTGCTTGGCACTCAGCATCAAGGGTTGGAATTGGGGGTTAAATCACCAAAAATGATTCCCGGGCGCGGCCACCGCTGCTGCCCACTGCTCCCCTCACCTCCTAGGGGGTGAACAAGGGTGATGGGTCAAATGCAGAGAATAATTTCACCACACCTAGTGTGTGTGTGTGACAATCATTGGTACTTAGTGTCAAAAATAAAATGTGTCCCACTCACATTCCCCCAGGTGTTCACATATTGCGATGTAGAACACATTAAATCCACACCTTTTGGTGAATACTTCATCTTCCTCATCTCACAGTAAAAAAGCATCTGATTGGCTCTCCATCGTCGCTAACCCCCACCCTCTCTCATATTGTTTGCTATTAAAGGACTGTATATTATGGGTATATTAAAATCTACTTTTTAAAGTTTAAAAGTTATGTAAACACCAATGTATTTATTTAAATCTAAGTGGTACTTTGGCGTTACTCCTCTTTGATTTGAAGGTTATCCTCTACGAACTTGATGACCGCCTGTAACTAGTTGAGTCTACGGTCGTTCATGTACAGGCGGACTAACGTCCTAAAGAACTTGTCCTTCATTGTTTTTTTTAATCAGCGTACTAAATCAGGGAGACCCAACCACTGTGCCCCGCATGTATGAGAGATGATCAAATTGAATACATGATCATTTACTGAACTAGCTTGAAAAGGATTTACCACAAATACACTTTGTTAATCGGTCTATGAGAGAAATGTACAATGACAGGCAGGACAATGCAATGCTGTTCCACTGGATGGCAGAAGGAACGTGTTGCATTCATACAGCATTGCTGTTTTGCTTGGCTAAGGACAAGTTAGAAAACACTGCACTTTGTGCACCAAATTTTTAAAAAATCTACTTGTAATTAGGTAAGATTCAATTTTTTTAATAGACTACATTTTTTGCATGATAAAATTCAAGTAATATGTGTAACCATATACATTTATATATTGAACTTTTAAAAGTAGAGAAACGTAGTAAAAAAATGCTGAATAAATGTTTTAAAGAAAGTAATACTAAGTGAATATGTACAGTATTTTTGGCCTTAAAAATAAACCTTTTACCGAGTACTATAATTAAATTGACTAAATCATGACTGTCAATGAACTCTCCTAAAGTAACGGAAACCACATCGAGTTTCATAAACACACCAATCCTTAAACTAGAGAATTTCCTATAACAGCTTTTTTGCCGATATCCGATATTCCGATATTGCCATCCATCCATCTTCTTCCGCTTATCCGAGGTCGGGTCGCGGGGGCAGCAGCCTAAGCAGGGAAACCCAGACTTCCCTCTCCCCAGCCACTTCGTCCAGCTCTCCCCGGGGGATCCCGAGGCGTTCCCAGGCCAGCCGGGAGACATAGTCTTCCCAACGTGTCCTGGGTCTTCCCCGTGGCCTCCTACCGGTCGGACGTGCCCTAAACACCTCCCTAGGGAGGCGTTCGGGCCGGCATGCAAAGGTTTATTGGCGCTCTGTACTTCTCCCTACGTCCACGTACACAGCGGCGTTTTAAAAAGTCATACATTTTACTTTTTGAAACCGATAATTTCCGATATTACATTTTTAAGCATTTATCGGCCGATAATATCGGCAGTCCGATATTATCGGACATCCCTATTTAAAAGTATTGGTTAGTGGTTTATATGTCATTTTCAAGAATAGTATTAAAAAAAACACCTTTATAAGTCTTGACATTTGAAAATTGCGGTTCCACAGCGGCAAAGTAGACAGTAGCTGTGCACAATAAAACAAAGATAAATCCAAAAGTAATTCCAAAAATATATCCAGAATGCATTGATAATGAGCAGCAGCTGCGTAGGTCGCAACAGTACATGAATAAGAAGTATTATATATGCATTTATGAATGGCAACTGTACAAAACCAAATACAGAGCAGAATATCAATGGGCAGGACAAGTCAGAAGCATTGTATGTAAAACAAAATTAACAAATCAATGCAGATTATTTCATCATTATTGGATTAAAAATGTTAATGCAACTAAACCATCTGCTGCGTAAAATGACTCAGAGATCCCTAAAACGTTTCTGGCAACACACACAAAGTTTATTTACATAGCCCTTAGTCACAAATGCCTCATCCGGCCTTCACAAACCACGACGACATCCTCGGATCTGATCCCACATCCGGGCAAGAAAAAAACTCAACCCAATGCAGTGTTTCCCATAAACTGCCAAGATACCTGTGGCGGTGGGGGCGTGGCTATGGGCGTGGTCACCATGACATCTTCGAGTAATTTGCATAATTTACTAGAATGATATGATTTTCTCTAAAAAGGCTCAAAAAATGTATACTTACTAATTCATAATAACAGTTTTGTTTTAAACGTCCATCCATCCATCCATTTTACAATATAATTACAACACTATGTACATATTTATATACAGATTTGAACAATAAGTTATTCACTGAAAAATATGTATTAATTGTGGTTCTTACAAAAAAAATATCTTATAAAATATAAAAGCTAAAATGTCTCTTAAAGCTCTAAATAATTTAACTTTAGCCTACTAATACAACCATATTATTTACCAGCAACATAAAGTGAAACAGAGGCAGAGGTGTCAGTAACAAATAAACAGAAAACAGTAGTGGTCAAATACAAATAAGGCAACAAGAGAAGTATCCTACACTTCTCTTTTGTAAAGTAAATCTGAACAGCCTATATGGGCATCTACATCAACTATATGATTTGCCTGAGAAGCTGGACAGGACAAAAAATAAAATAAAATAAAACATTTTTATTTTTTTATTTGTGGCGGACGTAATTCTTTTGTGGCGGCCCGCCACAAATAAATGAATGTGTGGGAAACACTGCAATGGGAACAACGAGAAACCTTGAGAGGTACCGCAGGGGTAGTAGCGTGACAGAAAATAATTGAGAAGCACTGCCGTAGAGCGACAACTACAGAGTAAGCACATCACATTTCATTAATCTTGTTTTATTACGGCACATCTTTGCAAAGGACAATATTATAGGAATTAAACTGGGGCATATTTAGTGTAGCTGTACACTGGCTACTCTAAAAAGGTATACCTTGAGTATTCTCTAGGGCAGTGTTTTTCAACCTTTTTTGAGGGAAGGTGCATTTTTTTCACACCACTAGCAAAAAACGTTAAAAAAATGAAACTCCACCAGGTCGTCGTGCCTTATTTTGATTTTGTTGGCGTTTTTCTGTGTGTAGGGCTTTAGTTCTTGTCTTGCGCTGTTATTTTGGTGGCCCCTTCCTGTTTTGTTGGTGTTTTCCGGTAGCGGTTTCATGTCTTCCTTTGAGCGCCATTCCGCGCACATGCTTTGTGTTAGCAAGCAAGGCTATTTAAGTTGTTGCTATCCTTCTTTGTGGGGACATTATTGTCACGTCATGTACGGATGTACTTTGTGGACGCCGTAAGTTTTTGCTGTCGTCCAGCATTTTGTTTCTGTTTACTTTGTAGCCAGTTCAGTTTTACTTTTGTTTTGCATAGCCATTGCCTTTTCCTTTCTCGTTCATTTTTGGTTTAAGCATTACTTACCCTTTTACCTGCACGCTGCCTCCCGCTGTGGTCTGCATATTGGGATCACAACAAACCATCCTCGTCTCACCCGACTTTTACAAAGCAATTAACTACCTGCCGGGTTTTACACAGCACAGACACTAAGCAAAGGCACATTATTTGCAGATTATAATTATTGATTTGCAAAAAAAAATTATTTTTGGGACCAATTTGGTGAAGTTGCATCATTTCCCACGGCACACCAGACAATATGTCGCGGCACACTAGCACAGTGGTTGAAAAACACTGTGCTAGGGACAAAGTCATAGAAATTAACCTTGGATATTCCATTAGAGTGGTCAATGTAGAGCAGGGGTGTCCAAACTTTTTCCACAGAGGGCCGCACATTGAAAAGTCAAAGCTAGCAGGGGCCATTTTGATATAATTTATTTTAAAAACCAGTACAATATATGTATAAAAAATACACATTTAGGCTTCCACTCGGGCTTGATCCCGGGGACCCCAAAGGGTTTTGGTCCAAAAAATATAAAAAATGTGTCATTATTCAGTGTTATTATTTGTGTTATTATTCATGTTTTTAAATCTCTAGATCTACATTAGGTCTGTCAATATAACATATTTTAAAGATTTAAATTGTATGCTGTTTTTGTCAAAGAAAACCCTTTTTTTAATGAAAAAAACACAAAATAAGCAATATTTCCACCCAATGAAAATTTTAAGTGGGATATTTGAGATTATATAATAATTGGAGCCTTAAAAAGGTCAATGACTCATAACACCATTGATTTTAATTCATTATTTTTTGAGCAATGACACTTAAAAACTAATCACACTAAAATTGTAGGGGATCCAAAAGGGTCCTACTCAAGCGTTAAAAAATAAATTATAATTTTTTATTTTTTTTACTGTTTACTTTTAACACAATCATCTCGAGATCAACCTCAGATCTATCAGTCTATCTATCAGTATTTGTTGTTTATGTTTTTTATTAGTTCGTTTTAGGCCCTTTAAAAAAAACAGCTCCTTTTTTTACATGGCAAACACAAAATATGCAACATTTTCCCCAAAAAATATCTCAAAATATTTAATGTGACGTAATCGGAGCCTTGAATAGGTCAATAATTCATAATGACATTGATTTTGATTCATTATTATTTTTTTAAAGAAAGAAACAGCCTGCATGGCAGCTTTGTGTTATTAGAGTAAACATTGCTACATTATCTTCTTACTTTTCACCTGTTTGCTCTTTAAATACCACTTTTAATGTTTTTTATTTTTGTCAATCGTATTTTTAAAATGTGCCGTGGGGCCTTTAAAAAATGACCTACGGGCCGCATATGGCCCCCGGGCCGCACTTTGGACACCCCTGATGTAGAGTTACGCTGAAGTATATAAAGTAGCTATTGCCTCAAGAGAAGCTACATTACTGACTTTTGCACTGCAAAAACTGAAATCTAAGTAAGATGAAATATTTCAAATAAGGGTGATATTTGATTATTTTCTGTCTGATAAAATAATTCTTCTCACTAAGCAGATTTTATGTTAGAGTGTTTTACTTGTTTTAAGGGTTTTGGTCCTAAATGATCTCAAAAGATATTACAGCTTGTTGCTGAGATGACCTAATAAAGTTGATTTGATTTGATATATTGAGTAAAACATGCTTGAAACTAGAATATCAAGTGTTGCAAAGATGTGTCATCAACACTCACAAGTATAAAACTACTTTTTTAAAGTAATCATTTCTTACTTCAAGCATGAATAAAAAAAAATCATGATGCCGAGCGCATTATGTCAAGATAATGGCACTAGCATTTACTTATTTAAGAAAATATTTCAACATAAAGGTCAATTTTTTTTTTCTACCAAGAAAAGTGCACTTATTAGTGAGAATATACTTATATTAAAGGCCTACTGAAAGCCACTACTAGCGACCACGCAGTCTGATAGTTTATATATCAATGATGAAATCTTAACATTGCAACACATGCCAATACGGCCGGGTTAACTTATAAAGTGCAATTTTAAATTTCCCGCGAAACTTCCGGTTGAAAACGTCTATGTATGATGACGTATGCGCGTGACGTCAATGGTTGAAACGGAAGTATTCGGACACCATTGTATCCAATACAAAAAGCTCTGTTTTCATCGCAAAATTCCACAGTATTCTGGACATCTGTGTTGGTGAATCTTTTGCAATTTGTTTAATGAACAATGAAGACTGCAAAGAAGAAAGCTGTAGGTGGGATCGGTGTATTAGTGGCTGGCTGCAGCAACACAACCAGGAGGACTTTGACTTGGATAGCAGACGCGCTATCCGACGCTAGCCGCCGACCGCACGGATGATCGGGTGAAGTCCTTCGTCCTTCCGTCGATCGCTGGAACGCAGGTGAGCACGGGTGTTGATGAGCAGATGAGGGCTGGCTGGCGCAGGTGGAGCGCTAATGTTTTTATCATAGTTCTGTGAGGTCCCGTTGCTAAGTTAGCTTCAGTGGCGTCGTTAGCAACAGCATTGTTAAGCTTCGCCAGGCTGGAAAGCATTAACCGTGTGGTTACATGTCCATGGTTTAATAGTATTGTTGATCTTCTGTCTATCCTTCCAGTCAGGGATTTATTTCTTTTGTTTCTATCTGCATTAGAGCACGATGCTATCACGTTAGCTCCGTAGCTAAAGTGCTTCGCCGATGTATTGTCGTGGAGATAAAAGTCACTGTGAATGTCCATTTCGCGTTCTCGACTCTCATTTTCAAGAGGATATACTATCCGAGGTGGTTTAAAATACAAATCCGTGATCCACAATAGAAAAAGGAGAGAGTGTGGAATCCAATGAACCAGCTTGTACCTAAGTTACGGTCACAGCGAAAAAAGATACGTCCTGCACTGCATTCTAGTCCTTCACTCTCACGTTCCTCATCCACGAATCTTTCATCCTGGCTCAAATTAATGGGGTAATCGTCGCTTTCTCGGTCCGAATCTCTCTCGCTGCATTGTAAACAATGGGGAAATGTGAGGAGCCTTTCAACCTGTGACGTCACGCTACTTCCGGTACAGGCAAGGCTTTTTTTTTTAATCAGCGACCAAAAGTTGCGAACTTTATCGTCGATGTTCCCTACTAAATCCTTTCAGCAAAAATATGGCAATATCGCGAAATGATCAAGTATGACACACAGAATCCCCGTTTAAATAAAAAAAAAATCATTTCAGTAGGCCTTGAAGGTATTTTTGAGGTTAGCTAATTTTACCCTTTTTGGAAAGTCTTGACAAGCCGAATTTTCTTGTTCTATTGGCAGATAATTTTGCTTAGTTCCAATAAAATACCCCTCATTTTTGTTTTGTTTTTCTTCTTGTTTTTGAACACTGACTTTTTGCAGTGTGTGTCTTGAAAACACTCATCAGTGTCCGTCCGATGTCACAAGCCAGAATCTTTCAGCGTCAACAGCCAAAGAAGAACGAGCGGAGAGGTTTTAATTTGATAGCTACAGTATATTACCAAGAAGGCGGTTGGTGCTATTCCCTTCACCTCCACCACCGCTGCAAGGGCATGCTTGCCGGGCGGAGGAGCAGATTGAGCAGTAGCCAGCGTTTAACGTAATCTTCCTATGTTTAATTAAAGCCAGCATGGTGGGTAGCTAAATTGGGGGTGGGGGAGGGGGACAACACATTAAAACCACCATCTGGTGGGGAGAAGGCCTGCTCCCAACCCCCAGCCTCGCCATCATTAGCCTGACTCAAACCTGAACATGACAGCAATTTATGCAACCTGCCACGTTCGATACAGACACAACAGCTTATGTTTAGCTGTGTTGTGACGAGGGCACGGTCACACTCTGACTGCGCTGTCACGCAACCATAATACGCCGAGGCGCTCACACGTCCAAATTGAGACGGCAGTCGGACATTATGAAGACGTTTGCCTAACCCGTCCGGTCATGTATGACCTCTAATGGTGGCCACACTTTCCACAACAAGCAAATAACAAACCAAGCGACACAAAACGTAGAGGTTGAATCATTACAAGTCTTGACAGCAAAGTTGCTTCATGCTTCAGTGATGTTTTGACACATACCACAAGGTGGCAGTGCAACCATATCAAACTGCATACCATGCAACACTAACCTCCCTAATCACACTATCTGCATCCTTCTTGATAGCATCATGATGCTACAAAGACAACAGCCTTAGCTGCATATTGGCAGGCTTTTAGCACGGTGGGAATCAAAGGCCTGCACCCGGGGACTGTGGTGTGCCGTCAGGGCCAGCAAGACCTGCTCTGCTGGCCTAACATAACCAGAAATCATGATCATAATTAAAGATAAAAGTCATTTTTAATTGACTTTCCCTAAACATCTAAAGGTATTCATATTCTCTTCATGTTATACAAACCCCGTTTCCATATGAGTTGGGAAATTGTGTTAGATGTAAATATAAACGGAATACAATGATTTGCAAATAATTTTCAACCCATATTCAGTTGAATATGCTACAAAGACAACATATTTGATGTTCAAACTGATAAACTTTTTTTTTTTTTTTTTGCAAAAAATCATTAACTTTAGAATTAGATGCCAGCAACACGTGACAAAGAAGTTGGGAAAGGTGGCAATAAATACTGATAAAGTTGAGGAATGCTCATCAAACACTTATTTGGAACATCCCACAGGTGTGCAGGCTAATTGGGAACAGGTGGGTGCCATGATTGGGTATGAAAGTAGATTCCATGAAATGCTCAGTCATTCACAAACAAGGATGGGGCGAGGGTCACCACTTTGTCAACAAATGCGAGAGCAAATTGTTGAACAGTTTAAGAAAAACCTTTCTCAACCAGCTATTGCAAGGAATTTAGGGATTTCACCATCTACGCTCCGTAATATCATCAAAGGGTTCAGAGAATCTGGAGAAATCACTGCACGTAAGCAGCTAAGCCCGTGACCTTCCATCCCTCAGGCTGTACTGCATCAACAAGCGACATCAGTGTGTGAAGGATATCACCACATGGGCTCAGGAACACTTCAGAAACCCACTGTCAGTAACTACAGTTGGTCGCTACATATGTAAGTGCAAGTTAAAACTCTCCTATGCAAGACGAAAACCGTTTATCAACAACACCCAGAAACGCCGTCGGCTTCGCTGGGCCTGAGCTCATCTAAGATGGACTGATACAAAGTGGAAAAGTGTTCTGTGGTCTGACGAGTCCACATTTGAAATTGTTTTTGGAAACTGTGGACGTCGTGTCCTCCGGACCAAAGAGGAAAAGAACCATCCGGATTGTAATAGGCACAAAGTGTAAAAGCCAGCATGTGTGATGGTATGGGGGTGTATTAGTGCCCAAGACATGGGTAACTTACACATCTGTGAAGGCACCATTAATGCTGAAAGGTACATACAGGTTTTGGAGCAACATATGTTGCCATCCAAGCAACGTTACCATGGACGCCCCTGCTTATTTCAGCAAGACAATGCCAAGCCACGTGTTACATCAACGTGGCTTCATAGTAAAAGAGTGCGGGTACTAGACTGGCCTGCCTGTAGTCCAGACCTGTCTCCCATTGAAAATGTGTGAAGCCTAAAATAGCACAAGGGAGACCCCCGGACTGTTGAACAACTTAAGCTGTACATCAAGCAAGAATGGGAAAGAATTCCACCTGAGAAGCTTCAAAAATGTGTCTCCTCAGTTCCCAAACCTTTACTGAGTGTTGTTAAAAGGAAAGGCCATGTAACACAGTGGTGAACATGCCCTTTCCCAACTACTTTGGCACGTATTGCAGCCATGAAATTATAATTTAATTATTATTTGCAAAAAATAAATAAAGTTTATCAGTTTGAACATCAAATATGTTGTCTTTGTAGTGCATTCAATTGAATATGGGTTGAAAAGGATTTCAGATCATTGTATTCCGTTTATATTTACATCTAACACAATTTCCCAACTCATATGGAAACAGGGTTTGTAGTATATAATTGGTACAGAGGTTTAACTAACACGTGTACAAGGATATTTCACATGTCTTTACTGTGTATATAATTGATCAGTGTTTATGTTGTGTACAAGGTGTATTTATAATATGTTGTGCAAAGGAAATTTCATATTTTTTAGGAAGCTCATCTTGTATTTGACATTGTTTAAAGGGTTAGGCGCAATAAGTGTTCAACTTCAGCCTAAACCCTTTCGGTCTGTAACATTTTCAATTTACGAATGTTTTGTTTGTGTAAAACTGTTTGTTTATTTTGTTGACCGCTGACCGAAGAAATAATAAACTAAACTAAATATCCCAAAATGTATGTGGCAGTTATTGATTTGAAGAGTGGCAGTGATTGGCAATGTCCTTCCTTGTCAAACCTTCAACAATTCCATAAACGACTGATGATGAAAGTGAGATTGCATGGTGGAGTCTTTGTCATTTGGAGCTTTGCTGTTATTCTCTGCATTAGATGTGGCAGGTGTTTTCGTAAAATGATAGCTAAGCAATTTAATGCTTTTAAATCAAACTATAACTTGTTGACACTGCAATTATTTCGGAATATTAAGCCCCGGCAAATTCCATTAATAAACAAACCAAAGTGCAAAGTAATTTTTCAAAGCTTTAAATATACAACCCGATCCCGGACGCAACCTTGTCAGTTCACCGTCAACAGGCTCATGAAACAGAACAATTCTAAGTGCCTCATTGGGCTCAGTGGACTTTGACAACAAACGGCAAGGTGTACATCATACAAGCAGCCTTGAAAGCAGCTTTCCTCGTTCCTGTTGTGTCAGAAACTGGCGTGGGGGGTTCGCAAGCAGGGACCCCGAGACTGCGAATGATGATCAAAAGTTTGGATGCTGAAAAAAAAGCACACGCCTTTGAGATGAGAAGTGCACCAGATCAAATCTCAGCACACTGAGCAGGGAAAAATACTTCCGTCCTTTGAGTGGGGAAATATGTCGCTCCAAATTGGGCTGTAGCCAACCACCTCACAGTATATTGCGGTACGTAAACAAGAAGATGAAGCCCACAGTCACAGCTTTCATGCTAGCTGACTGACTGCATAGTGCGACAGTAGTCACCTGGTAAGCCATACATATGGTTGCTTAAAGGCCTACTGAAAGCCACTACTAGTGACCACGCAGTATGATAGTTTATATATCAATGATGAAATCTTAACATTGCAACACATGCCAATACGGCCGGGTTAACTTAAAAAGTGCAATTTTAAATTTCCCGCTAAACTTCCGGTTGAAAACGTCAATATATGACGACGTATGCGCTTGGCGTCAATCGTTGAACCGGAAGTATTGGTACCCCATTGAATCCAATACAAAAAAGCTCTGTTTTCATCTCAAAATTCCACAGTATTCTGGACATCTGTGTTGGTGAATCTTTTGCAATTGGTTTAATAAACAATGAAGACTGCAAAGAAGAAAGTTGTAGGTGGGATCGGTGTATTAGCGGCTGGCTGTAGCAACACAACCAGGAGGACTTACTTGGATAGCAGACGCGCTAGCCGGCAACCGCACGGATGATCGTGTGAAGTCCTTCGTTCTTCCGTCGATCGCTGGAACGCAGGTGAGCACGGGTGTTGATGAGCAGATGAGGGCTGCCGTAGGTGGAGCGCTAATGTTTTTATCATAGCTCTGTGAGGTCCCGTTGCTAAGTTAGCTTCAATGGCGTCGTTAGCAACAGCATTATTAAGCTTTGCCAGGCTGGGAATCATTAACCGTGTAGTTACATGTCCATGGTTTAATAGTATTGTTGATCTTCTGTCTATCCTTCCAGTCAGGGACTTATTTATTTTGTTTCTACCTGCATTTGAGCCCGATGCTATCACGTTAGCTCAATAGCTAAAGAGCTTCGCCGATGTATTGTCGTGGAGATAAAAGTCACTGTGAATGTCCATTGCGCGTTCTCGACTCTCATTTTCAAGAGGATATAGTATCCGAGGTGGTTTAAAATACAAATCCGTGATCCACAATAGAAAAAGGAGAAAGTGTGGAATCCAATGAACCCTTGTACCTAAGTTACGGTCACAGCGAAAAAAGATCCGTCCTGCACTGCCTCTCTCATCCTTCACTCTCACTGTCCTCATCCACAAATCTTTCATCCTCACTCAAATTAATGGGGTAATCGTCGCTTTCTCGGTCCGAATCGCTCTCGCTGCATTGTAAACAATGGTAAAATGTGAGGAGTCCTTCCTCCTGTGACGTCACGCTACTTCCGTAACAGGCAAGGCTTTTTTTTAATCAGCGACCAAAGGTTGCGACCTTTATCGTCGTTGTTCTCTACTAAATCCTTTCATCAAAAATATGGCAATATCGCGAAAGGATCAAGTATGACACATAGAATGGATCTGCTATCCCCGTTTAATTAAACAAATTCATTTCAGTAGGCCTTTAAGGGCACATACAGTGTGTTATTCATTTATTTACATTAAAAAACATGCAGTCTCTGCTCTACTGACATATTTGCTCATAGAAGGCCAGATGGCAGTGTGTGACCAAAAAAAGAGAGGTTTAGTCAACAACACCCAGTCAACAAACATAAAAAACTTCAGATTCTGATATCAGAAGAGTTGGTAGCTAGCAGTCCTGGTGCTCTTGAAGGGATTAATTCCCAGACCAAACGGTCTAATTTAAATTTTTCAAATTAAATAAGATCTGTATACTTCCATCTATACATATAGAGCCAACAGGTCCACAGAGGACGCCATCGCCACAGCCCTTCACTCCTCTCTGGGTCACCTGGAGACGGGGGGAGCTACGTGCGGCTGCTTTTTGTGGATTATAGTTCGGCATTTAAAGGCCTACTGAAATGAATTTGTTTTATTTAAACGGGGATAGCAGATCCATTCTATGTGTCATACTTGATCATTTCACGATATTGCCATATTTTTGCTGAAAGGATTTAGTAGAGAACAACGACGATAAAGTTCGCAACTTTTGGTCGCTGATTAAAAAAAGCCTTACCTATACCGGAAGTAGCGTGACGTCACAGGAGGTAGGATTCCTCACAATTCCCCATTGTTTACAATGGAGCGAGAGAGATTCGGACCGAGAAAGCGACGATTACCCCATTAATTTGAGCCAGGATGAAAGATTCGTGGATGAGGAACGTTAGAGTGAAGAACTAGAGAGGCAGTGCAGGGTGTATCTTTTTTCGCTCTGACCGTAACTTAGGTACAAGGGCTCATTGGATTCCACACTCTCTCCTTTTTCTATTGTGGATCACGGATTTGTATTTTAAACCACTTCGGATACTATATCCTCTTGAAAATGAGAGTCGAGAACGCGAAATGGACATTCACAGTGACTTTTATCTCCACGACAATACATCGGCGAAGCTCTTTAGCTACTGAGCTAACGTGATAGCATCTGGCTCAAATGCAGATGGAAACAAAATAAATAAGTCCCTGACTGGAAGGATAGACAGAAGATCAACAATACTATTAAACCATGGACATGTAACTACACGGTTAATAATTCTCAGCCTGGCAAAGCTTAACAATGCTATTGCTAACGACGCTGAAGCTAACTTAGCAATTTAGCAACCGGACCTCACAGAGCTATGATAAAAACATTAGCGCTCCACCTACGCCAGCCAGCCCTCATCTGCTCATCAACACCCGTGCTCACCTGCGTTCCAGCGATCGACGGCGCGACGAAGGACTTCACCCGATCACAGATGCGGTTGGCGGCTAGCATCGGCTAGCGCGTCTGCTATCCAAGTAAGTACTCCTTATTGTGTTGCTACAGCCAGCCGCTAGTACACCGATCCCACCTACAACTTTCTTCTTTGCAGTCTCCATTGTTCATTAAACAAATTGCAAAAGATTCACCAACACAGATGTCCAGAATACTGTGGAATTGTTCGATGAAAACAGAGCAGTTTGTATGGTGACACATTGGGTACGAATACTTCCGTTGCCGTCGTGACGTCACGCGCATACGTCATCATACATAGACGTTTCCAACCGGAAGTTTAGCGGGAAATTTAAAATTGCACTTTGTAAGTTAACCCGGCCGTATTGGCATGTGTTGCAATGTTAAGATTTTATCATTGATATATAAACTATCAGACTGCGTGGTCGGTAGTGGTGGCTTTCAGTAGGCCTTTAACACCATAATACCTGAAAGACTGGTGTCCAAACTGTCAGACCTGGGTCTATCGAACTCCATCTGCATGTGGATTAAGGACTTCTTACCCAACCGCCCCCAGAGGGTACAGTTGGGCCGCCACATGTCATTCAGCCTATACCTCAGCACCGGCTCTCCACAAGGTGGTGTGCTGAGGCCCCTACTCTACTCCCTCTACACATGACTGCACACCTGCCCACTCCAGCAACTCAGTCATCAAATTTGCGGATGACACCACCGTAGTGGGGCTCATCTCGGGGGGAGACGAGGCTGCATATCGGGACGAGGTGGAGAAGCTGTCGGAGTGGTGCACAGTAAACAACCTGGCCCTGAACACCTCGAAGACCAAGGAGCTGGTCATAGACTTCAGGAGGAAAAAAACGGACATCCTCCCCCTGGTCATCAGCGGTGACTGCGTGGAGAGGGTCTCCGACTTCCGCTTCCTGGGAGTCCACCTGGACGACGACCTAACCTGGAGCACCAACACCACGGCTACCATCAAGAAGGCACACCAGAGACTGCACTTCCTGAGAATACTCAGGAACAACCACCTCTCACAGGAACTGCTGGTGTCCTTCTACCGGTGCCCTATTGAGAGCATCCTGACCTACTGCATCTGCGCGTGGTTCAGCAGCTGCACGGCCAGAGAGAAAGGAGCTCCAGAGGGTCGTAAAGACCGCCCAGAAGGTCATCGGATGCCCCCTCCCCTCCCTGGCTGACCTGTACAGCTACCACTGTCTCAGGAAAGCACACAGCATCCTGTGGATGAAGTGCTGGCTGTCCAGAGTCGGGACCCGGGATGGACCGCTCGCCTGTGCATCGGTTGGGGACATCTCTGCGCTGCTGAGCCGTCTCCACTCGGGATGGTTTCCTGCTGGCCCCACTATGGACTGGACTCTCACTATTATGTTAGATCCACTATGGACTGGACTCTCACTAATATGTTAGATCCACTATGGACTGGACTCTCACTATTATGTTAGATCCACTATGGACTGGACTCTCACTAATATGTTAGATCCACTATGGACTGGACTCTCACTATTATGTTAGATCCACTATGGACTGGACTCTCACTAATATGTTAGATCCACTATGGACTGGACTCTCACTAATATGTTGGATCCACTATGGACTGGACTTTCACAATATTATGTCAGACCCACTCGACATCCATTGCTTTCGGTCTCCCCTAGAGGGGGCGGTTACTCACATATGCGGTCCTCTCCAAGGTTTCTCATAGTCATTCACATCGACGTCCCACTGGGGTGAGTTTTTCCTTGCCCTTATGTGGGCTCTGTACCGCGGATGTCGTTGTGGCTCGTGCAGCCCTTTGAGACACTTGTGATTTAGAGCTTTATAAATAAACATTGATTGATTGATTGATTGATTAAAAGACCCCTTCCACCCCGGGCACTGCCACCTAGAACTGCTACCCTCGGGCAGACGTTATAGGGTGCTAAAAGTGGGCACAAATAGACTAAAAAACAGTTTTTACCCCAGACCCTTAGTAGCATTAAACAGGCACTGAGTCATGTCCTCATGTGTCATGTATTTTTATTTTTTCGGACTATAATGTGCAATAATGTTATATGTGTATATGTATATATACATATATATGCATATGTACGGATATGTGCATGTGTGTGGATATATACAGATATATATCTTCTTTTTTTTTTTTAGCTTTTTTTAATCTTTATATTACTAAATTATTGTGTATGCACCTTAGGGGATCTGCTCTAGTTTCGTTGTTCTTTGAACCTGTTCACTGTAATAATGAAAATAAAACTCTATTCTATTCTATATAATATATGTACACAGCTGAATTAGAATGTTGTGCAAGAATGAAATAGTGTGAATTATTCATTCACAGAATATACGATCACATAAACATTCGTACCCCGGTCGCAAACATCTTCCATACTCCTATTTGTAAAACCTAGAGTAGAATCTATAAATGGTTTTCCTCACAAAAGCTGGAAATGTTCGAGCATGATTGTGTTATTATTGTTATTGAAAGAACTCACTGTGCCTTATCAGCCCAGTAGAACACCCTATTCCCAGAAATTAGACCTATTTGTGATTCTCAAATGTTCAAAGGCAGAATGGGAGGCAGAGCCTCCAGCCAACAGGTTCCCGACTTGTAAACAAAACCAAAAACACCTTACAGATTCAGTTTGAAGGGGCCGATAGCCTGTCTGCATTTAAAAGAAGACTTGAGAGCTTCCTAACTCACACTCTCATCTTTTGGTTATGATGACAGGAACAAGGAACACAGCTTGTGGTGTCCAGCATCTAGCTGGGAGGCCATTTGCTACCTGTGACTCATAACACGCCCTTATTAAAAAATAAAGTTTAAACAAGAAAAAAGCAGAAATCGTTTCACAACGCTGACGTCTGTACATAAAGAAATAAAACTCCTGTTTTCACTGCATCTTTGTAACCCTAAACAAAAAGTGACTAAGTAAACATCGTTCAACATGTTTGCAGCCATTTCTTACACCCTTTACGAAACCTTCAGCTTTAGGGTAAAACTTCAGAATGACCCCAACATTCACTATAACTAGAGATGTCCGATAATATCGGGCTGCCGATATTATCCACCAATAAATGCTTGGACATGTAATATCGTAAATTATCGGTATCGGTTTCAAAAAGTAAAATGTATGACTTTTTAAAACGCCGCTGTACGGAGTGGTACACGGACGTACACACAAGTGAATGCAATGCATACTTGGTCAACAGCCATACAGGTAGGGATGGTGTTTGATAAGAAATTATCGAGTTCGAGCCTGTTATCGAATCCTCTTATCAAACCGATTCCTTATCGATTCTCTTATCGAGTCCAGATAGGTTGTTGTATATGGAAAAAAACCACACAATATTTGGTTTAACAAAAGCTCACTTTTATTATATAAGAAAACAATTTAATCTAATAAATAAATAAATATTGACTGTTACCCCCCTAAAAAAATAAAATAAAATAAATAAATATTGACTGTTACCCAAAGTATATTAAGTGGGATTTTTCAGAGAAACAAATATATACAGTAACACAAAAACAAGCTGTCTCTGTGATCACTATAGGTGTATAAATAATATAGTGTTAAATAAAATCAGTCTCTTGGGCACAAAACTTAAAATAATACAGCTCTCAAAAAAGTGCACTTCTGCTGCTATTTGACATAACTGTTTGTTATGATGCTTTGACATTTTTGCACTTTATTTCTTTATTGAAAGAAAATTCTATGAAGAGAAAAGTTGTTTGCAAATGTGGTTACAATGCTAAAAAATTAAAAGTTAAAGCTAAAAAAAGAAATACACTTTGAGTTAACATAATTTCCTTATATGGGGAAAGATGTTATGAGCTAGGGAATATAACAACGACACTACCCAGCATGCAACGGGAGTGACGAGCATGCACGGTAGCCCCGAAAAGTGTTGCATATCGTCACCCAGCAGCTAAGAATGAACACGCTGTGAAAGTAAACGTCAAGAACTCAGCCAACACGCCTCGTCTGCATTATTTATAATTAGACAGACAACACATATACAGTGTGATTTGGTTTTGTTTACAAGGAAAGAAAAACAAAAGTTAAAAAAGGGAGATGTGTTGTATATATATGTATGTGCTGCGGTTGCTTTAAGAACGTTGTGACAGCTGCCGTAAAGGAGGTACGTTGCTAGCCTGGTTGCTATGTTTCCGGTTGGTCGTAAAAGTGTTCTTCATGTGTTTTACCCTGCTCAAATCTCTCAGTAAAGTTATTCATTGGATTATAGCTTTTGTTTTGAACTTTATTACACCTTGGAGCGCTTTTTCCCGTCCATTTTGTTCCTGCTTTCGCTATCTGCGCCTAATGACTGAGCTGCGTGACGTCAATTCTTGAGATGTCCCACGGAGCATTTCTGGTCAGGACGGGATTCGTTCCCAGGGATTCGAATAAAGAACCAACTCTTTTTCTTTACTATAGTGGTCTCAATAACGGGTACCGGTTCTCAAAAAGGGATTAGAGTCCGAGGACTCAGTTCTTTTCTTATCGAACAACCGAGAAAACCGGTTTCGAGTATCATCCCTACATACAGGTCACACTCAGGGTGGCCGTATAAACAACTTTAACACTGTTACAAATATGCGCCACACTGTGAACCCACACCAAACAAGAATGACAAAACACATTTCGGGAGAACATCCGCACCGTAACACAATATAAACACAACAGAACAAATACCCAGAAACCCTTGCAGCACTAACTCTTTCGGGACGCTACAATATACACCCCTGCTACCCTAGCCCCCCCACCACACCTCAACCTCCTCATGCTCTCTCAGGGAGAGCATGTCCCAAATTCCAAGCTGCTGTTTTGAGGCATGTTAAAAAAAATAATGCACTTTGTGACGTCAATAATAAATATGGCAGTGCCATGTTGGCATTTTTTTTCCATAACTTGAGTTGATTTATTTTGGAAAACCTTGTTACATTGTTTAATGCATCCAGCGGGGCATCACAACAAAATCAGGCATAATAATGTGTTCATTCCACGACTGTATATATCGGTATCGGTTGATATCGGTATCGGTAATTAAGAGTTGGACAATATCGGAATATCGGATATCGGCAAAAAAGCCATTATCGGACATCTCTAGTTTTAAATATAGATTAGAATCATCATAGGTCCCATTTAAAAAAGTACCTTGCCATTTTAAATGTTGTAAAGCGGTAATTCTATGAAAAAAAAAGTCTGAGCGATACTGAAAGGTTTCTTTTGGCAGTGGTTTCGGTCACCTGGAAGTCCTGACTCACATACCATATCTACAAACCAATTTCTGCTATCTCTTCTGAAACATGAAGACAAAACTTTGATCTTTTTTTATTTCATTTGAAAGTCCCAGTCTAACTCATCTCATCCGCTCATTATTCTCAACAATCCCTCTTTGACAATCTATTTGAAATACAGAAATAGTTTTGGGTGTAGTCAGATTGAAAGAGAGCATGCAGAAAATCTCATCTGTCAGCAGGTAGACTTCCTTTATGACTTTGGTGTTGAGAGACAATGGCTTCATTCAGAGGCCAAATGGTCGGGCACAGATGGGGTTCAAGACTTTTCAACAATCGCCAATCATGACCTTTCCTCTGGACCTACAAACTGTCGAGCCTTGTCTGAATATTGTCACAACAGCCGGCTTGTAGCATCTGTGCAGATGCTCCAACCTCCCCCCCACACCTGACAAAGACCAGGTTCAGTTTGGTCTCTGAGGCCTCATGACCCCACCTCCTGTGGCCAAACAACACGCTCATTCACTGCACCTCTGCTGACCTCATTGTCTAGTTATGAAGGGAAAATCCAGAGTTGCATTTTGTTAAATGGTGCAACTGCGGACACCCGACTGACAGTCCACTCCGGGTCTGCAACGGGGCTCCAGATGAGCGCACACATCGGGGCGGTCACTCGCGACGGCACAAGCAAACAAAATGGTAAGAAAAATGACTCGCATGTGCTTATCATTCAACTGCTGTATGCGTCGGTATATAAACACGCAGCTTTGTCTCAGTTTGCATGATTGATATTGTAAGTATCTCAAATTACCTCAAGCGGCATCTGTATTGTTTTTGAGTCACATGCTCATTCCTGTGGTGACAAATGACCTATTTAGCAACACTTGCACAAGAGAGTAGCATTGATTTCACTGGAAAGTAAAATCAAATAAATTGACTAGCATCTAAACTAGGGCTGCAAAGGGGTGGGACGTTTCCGGTAAATTTCCGGAAACATTCCGGAAATTTACCACGAGAAGTTAAAGGCCTACTGAAAGCCACTACTACCGACCACGCAGTCTGATAGTTTATATATCAATGATGAAATCTTAACATTGCAACACATGCCAATACGGCCGGGTTAACTTATAAAGTGACATTTTAAATTTCCTGCGACACTTCCGGTTGAAAACGTCTTTGTATGATGACGTATGCGCGTGACGTCACGGAGAGAACGGAAGTATTCGGACCCCATTGGATCCAATACAAAAAAGCTCTGTTTTCATCCCAAAATTCCACAGTATTTTGGACATCTGTGTTGGTGAATCTTTTGCAATTTGTTTAAAGAACAATGAAGACTGCTAAGAAGAAAGTTGTAGGTGGGATCGGTGTATTAGCGGCGGACTACAGCAACACAACCAGGAGGACTTTGAGATGGATAGCAGACGCGCTAGCCGCCGACCTCACCTTGACTTCCTCCGTCTCCGGGCCGCCGACCGCATCTACGATCTGGTGAAGTCCTTTGTCGCTCCGTCGATCGCTGGAACGCAGGTGAGCACGGGTGTTGATGAGCAGATGAGGGCCGGCTGGCGTAGGTGGAGAGCTAATGTTTTTAGCATAGCTCTGTGAGGTCCCGTTGCTAAGTTAGCTTCAATGGCGTCGTTAGCAACAGCATTGTTAAGCTTCGCCAGGCTGGAAAGCATTAACCGTGTAGTTACATGTCCATGGTTTAATAGTATTGTTGATTTTCTGTCTATCCTTCCAGTCAGGGGTTTATTTCTTTTGTTTCTATCTGCATTTGAGCCCGATGCTATCCCGTTAGCTCTGTAGCTAAAGTGTTTCGTCGATGTATTGTCGTGGAGATAAAAGTCACTGTGAATGTCCATTTCGCGTTCTCGACTCTCATTTTCAAGAGGATATAGTATCCGAGGTGGTTTAAAATACAAATCCATGATCCACAATAGAAAAAGGAGAAAGTCTGGAATCCAATGAGCCAGCTTGTACCTAAGTTACGGTCAGAGCGAAAAATGATACGTCCTGCACTACACTCTAGTCCTTCACTCTTACGTTCCTCATCCACAAATCTTTCAACCTCGCTCAAATTAATGGGGTAATCGTCGCTTTCTCGGTCCGAATCTCTCTCGCCGCATTGTAACAATGGGAAAATGTGAGCAGCCCTTCCTCCTGTGACGTCACGCTACTTCCGGTACAGGCAAGGCTTTTTTTTATCAGCGACCAAAAGTTGCGAACTTTATCGTCGTTGTTCTCTACTAAATCCTTTCAGCAAAAATATGGCAATATGGCGAAATGATCAATTATGACACATAGAATGGATCTGCTATTCCCGTTTAAATAAAACAATTTCATTTCAGTAGGCCTTTAAACTCGGGAAGTTTGGAAATATTGACCATTTTTTGATTACTCAAAGTTGGACACCGTCCATGGGAATTAATGGGAATAAATGTGGAATTACAATAATGATATATTATTGGGCACTTGTCTATATGCTGCTGCATCTTTGTGGCATTTTTGACGTAGCTCTTTGCACAGTATTTGCAAATGTACACCGCCTTTCTGCCTACATTGGTTGGGGTGAAATGTCTCCACACATCAGATGGTGTACGTGGCATTATTCTGTTTGTATTTATTTATTCTTGTAAAACACTAATGCAATGCCACACACAGATATAAATAGTCAGCTCAACAACTGGAGTAGTGTTTAAAAATAGTTTACTGATGGACAAATGAATACAAAATAGGCTCGATGAATAAATGAACACTCAATCAGCATGCTAAATTAAACTATAACCTACATTCTTGTATGACAACAGAATGGCTAGCAGAACAGAAGGCAGAGGAAACTACCGAATTTTTCGGAGTATAAATCGCTCCAGAGTATAAGTCGCACCGGCTGAAAATGCATAATAAAGAAGGAAAAAAACGTATGTATAAGTTGCACTGGAGTATAAGTCGCATTTTTGGGGGAAGTTTATTTGATAAAATCCAACACTAAGAATAGACATTTGAAAGGCAATTTAAAATAAATAAAGAATAGTGAACAACAGGCTGAATAAGTGTACGTTATATGAGGCATAAATAACCAACTGAGAACGTGCCTGGTATGTTAACGTAACATATTATGGTAAGAGTCATTCAAATAACTATAACATATAGAACATGCTATACGTTTACCAAACAATCTGTCACTCCTAATCGCTAAATCCCATGAAATCTTATACGTCTAGTCCAGTGGTTCTTAACCTTGTTGGAGGTACCGAACTCCACCAGTTTCATATGCGCATTCACCAATCCCTTCTTTAGTGAAAAATAAAATGTTTTTTTTTTCAAATTCAAGACAAAGTTATATGATTTTTTACTGGTGCACAAATTGAACCGTGCATGAACATCACCTTGTTCAAAGAACAAAACCAACAGTGCATGAACTCACAACAAATTACACACCTGCAAATCAGTGTGACTTCTGCTGTTGCCGTATCCAAAATATGCCGATAGGGAGAAGTTTTTATGTACACGATGAGTCGGGTGTGGCTTGACCTCCGCGGCGGAGGCTCTACCGAACCCCTGAGGCCGACTCACCGAACCCCTAGGGTTCGATCGAACCCAGGTTAAGAACCACTGGTCTAGTCTCTTACGTGAATGAGCTAAATAATATTATTTGATATTTTACGGTAATGTGTTAATAATTTCACACATAAGTCGCTCCTGAGTATAAGTCGCACCCCCGGCCAAAATACGAAAAAAACTGCGACTTATAGTCCGAAAAATACGGTACACGTTCGGATTTAGTATTTGCTTTTTGAACTTTACAGATCACAAAAAAGGTCAATTCGGATCGCTAACGTTGTTAGCATAAATGAATGGGATTTAACAGAGAAAATTAGCATCACGTCTAACAGAGAAATATTTTCGGTTCATTATGAGACTGTGGTGGTAGATAAACCTAGCTAGCTAGAGATATTGGCCCCAAAATCATTGAACAAGTACAGGAACAGCTAGCTAGCTAGCTTGAGTGGAAGTCTGCTGGAGTAGTCTACAGTCATACAGTAACAAGCAATTACACCTCTATTACACTTAAATACCATAGATCAAATATACAAACCCCGTTTCCATATGAGTTGGGAAATTGTGTTAGATGTAAATATAAACAGAATACAATGATTTGCAAATCCTTTTCAACCCATATTCAGTTGAATATGCTACAAAGACAACATATTTGATGTTCAAACTCATAAACTTTATTTTTATTTTTTGCAAATAATAATTAACTTAGAATTTCATGGCTGCAACACGTGCCAAAGTAGTTGGGAAAGGGCATGTTCACCACTGTGTTACATGGCCTTTCCTTTTAACAACACTCAGTAAAGGTTTGGGAACTGAGGAGACACATTTTTGAAGCTTCTCAGGTGGAATTCTTTCCCATTCTTGCTTGATGTACAGCTTAAGTTGTTCAACAGTCCGGGGGTCTCCCTTGTGCTATTTTAGGCTTCATAATGCGCCACACATTTTCAATGGGAGACAGGTCTGGACTACAGGCAGGCCAGTCTAGTACCTGCACTCTTTTACTATGAAGCCACGTTGATGTAACACGTGGCTTGGCATTGTCTTGCTGAAATAAGCAGGGGCGTCCATGGTAACGTTGCTTGGATGGCAACATATGTTGCTCCAAAACCTGTATGTACATTTCAGCATTAATGGTGCCTTCACAGATGTGTAAGTTACCCATGTCTTGGGCACTAAAACACCCCCATACCATCACACATGCTGGCTTTTACACTTTGCAACAATCCGGATGGTTCTTTTCCTCTTTGGTCCGGATGACACGACGTCCACAGTTTCCAAAAACAATTTGAAATGTGGACTCGTCAGACCACAGAACACTTTTCCACTTTGTATCAGTCCATCTTAGATGAGCTCAGGCCCAGCGAAGCCGACGGCGTTTCTGGGTGTTGTTGATAAACGGTTTTCGCCTTGCATAGGAGAGTTTTAACTTGCACTTACAGATGTAGCGACCAACTGTAGTTACTGACAGTGTGTTTCTGAAGTGTTCCTGAGCCCATGTGGTGATATCCTTTACACACTGATGTCGCTTGTTGATGCAGTACAGCCTGAGGGATGGAAGGTCACGGGCTTAGCTGCTTACGTGCAGTGATTTCTCCAGATTCTCTGAACCCTTTGATGATATTACGGAGCGTAGATGGTGAAATCCCTAAATTCCTTGCAATAGCTGGTTGAGAAAGGTTTTTCTTAAACTGTTCAACAATTTGCTCACGCATTTGTTGACAAAGTGGTGACCCTCGCCCCATCCTTGTTTGTGAATGACTGAGCATTTCATGGAATCTACTTTTATACCCAATCATGGCACCCACCTGTTCCCAATTTGCCTGTTCACCTGTGGGATGTTCCAAATAAGTGTTTGATGAGCATTCCTCAACTTTATCAGTATTTATTGCCACCTTTCCCAACTTCTTTGTCACGTGTTGCTGGCATCAAATTCTAAAGTTAATGATTATTTGCACAACATTTTTTTTTTTTTTTATCAGTTTGAACATCAAATATGTTGTCTTTGTAGCATATTCAACTGAATATGGGTTGAAAAGGATTTGCAAATCATTGTATTCCGTTTATATTTACATCTAACACAATTTCCCAACTCATATGGAAACGGGGTTTGTATTTACCCCAGTAATATCATCAACACTTAACTGACTGGATGAAGCCCTTGGGCTCAAATACTAGTTTGGCCTCAATAGCCCTGCTGGGAATTATCTATGCATGCGATGGAGGAATGCACAGTGCAGGGTTGAAATTCTACTGAATTTGCATTAAATCAGGTTGTTTTAGCTAATAAGCATGCTGCAGGATCTAGCATGTTGCATTCAATGTTTATTCCCATTAATTCCCATGGAAAGTTTCCAACTTTGACTATTCCTGGAAATTTGCAACCCTAATCTAAACAGTCAGACTGTCAATACGCTTGTCATAGAAAACATCTGCTACAAAGGGTGAGCAAGGCCTGGAATTAAAAAACAAATAACATCATGACCTGAATAACAATAAGATCATTAAGAACAGCAGCCAATGATGATGTCCTGTGATGTGCTTGCTGACGTTCTGACAGAATCCTGACGGAGACACATTATCGGTGATTGAGAATACGGCGGCCATCGGCCATCCCTTCCGCTCAGAGGAGGCATCAGTCGTGCAACAAAGCGAGGCAGCGCAGAACTGCTTTAAAGGCTTTCAGACCACACCGCACAGTAAGTGCCTGTCATAATGGCTGATCACCAACTAACAGCAGCTAAAACTTAATTGAGCCTGAACCTGGAGGCTGTCCTTTCATCACTTGTTTGCAGGGAAGTATAGAAACTGAGCAAACATTTCACAAAAAAGCAGTGATTTTTTGTGTTTTCATCTACAACTTTAGGGTCATGTGTACACTCATAAAAAAAGAAACATTAGATTAGCTGTTAGTAGGTTGTGCAGATCTCCTGTACATCATATTTTTTTTCTGGAAAATAGGGTTTATGACTATGAACGAGAAATGGCATTTAAAACATATTTCGTTATCAAGTATCTCCAAGTTGTGTGAAATACTAAAGAGAAGCTGCACTTTTTTAGGGCTTTATTCTATTATTCACAATCCCTATGTAAGACAAGAACACACGTCTCTTTTTTATGCATTCTTAGTCGTAAAATACAGCAAACAATGGGAGTACTCTATTGCGCCCATAAAGCTCTCTAAAAACACATCAAAACACCACCAACAATACGCCATTAACGGTGCATCCGGAAAGTATTCACAGCGCTTCACTTGTTCCACATTTTGTTATGTAACAGCCTTATTCCAACATGAAATTAATTCATCCATCCATCTTCTTCCGCTTATCCGAGGTCGGGTCGCGGGGGCAGCAGCCTAAGCAGGCAAGCCCAGACTTCCCTCTCCCCAGCCACTTCGTCTAGCTCAGAGGTCACCAACGCGGTGCCCGCGGGCACCAGGTAGCCCGTAAGGACCAGATGAGTAGCCCGCTGGCCTGTTCTAAAAATAGCTCAAACAGCAGCACTTACCAGTGAGCTGCCTCTATTTTTTAAATTTTATTTATTTACTAGCAAGCTGGTCTCGCTCTGCCCGACATTTTTAATTCTAAGAGAGACAAAACTCAAATAGAATTTGAAAATATAAGAAAATATTTTAAAGACTTGGTCTTCACTTGTTTAAATAAATTAATTTATTTTTTTACTTTGCTTCTTATAACTTTCAGAAAGACAATTTTAGAGAAAAAATACAACCTTAAAATGATTTTAGGATTTTTAAACAAATATACCTTTTTACCTTTTAAATTACTTCCTCTTCTTTCCTGACAATGTAAATCAATGTTCAAGTAAATTTATTTTTTTTATTGTAAAGAATAATAAATACATTTTAATTTAATTCTTCATTTTAGCTTCTGTTTTTTCGACGAAGAATATTTGTGAAATATTTCTTCAAACTTATTATGATTAAAATTCAAAAAAATTATTCTGGCAAATCTAGAAAATCTGTAGAATCAAATTTAAATCTTATTTCAAAGTCTTTTAAATTTCTTTTAAAACTTTTGTTCTGGAAAATCTAGAAGAAATAATGATTTGTCTTTTTTCGAAATATAGCTTGGTCCAATTTGTTATATATTCTAACAAAGTGCAGATTGGATTTTAACCTATTTAAAACATGTCATCAAAATTCTAAAATTAATCTTAATCAGGAAAAATTACTAATGATGTTCCATTAATTATTTTTTTATTTTTTCAAAAAGATTCGAATTAGCTAGTTTTTTGTTTGAATTTTGAATTTTAAAGAGTCGAAATTGAAGATAAACTGTTTCAAAATTTAATTGTAATTTTTTTCGTGTTTTCTCCTCTTTTAAACCGTCCAATTAAGTGTAAATATAATTAATTATTAATAATAACATCGAGTTAAAGGTAAATTGAGCAAATTGGCTATTTCTGGCAATTTATTTAAGTGTGTATCAAACTGGTAGCCCTTCGCATTAATCAGTACCCAAGAAGTAGCTCTTGCTTTCAAAAAGGTTGGTGACCCCTGGTCTAGCTCCTCCCAGGGGATCCCGAGGCGTTCCCGGCCCAGCCGGGAGAGATAGTCTTCCCAACGTGTCCTGGGTCTTCCCCGTGGCCTCCTACCGGTCGGACGTGCCCGAAACACCTCCCTAGGGAGGCGTTCGGGTGGCATCCTGACCAGATGCCCGAACCACCTCATCTGGCTCCTCTCCATGTAGAGGAGCAGCAGCTTTACTTTGAGCTCCTCCCGGATGACAGAGCTTCTCACCCTATCTCTAAGGGAGAGCCCCGCCACCCGGCGGAGGAAACTCATTTCGGCCGCTTGTACCCGTGATCTTGTCCTCTCGGTCATAACCCAAAGTTCATGACCATAGATGAGGATGGGGACGTAGACCGATCGGTAAATTGAGAGCTTTGCCTTCCGGCTCAGCTCCTTCTTCACCACAACGGATCGATACAGCGTCCGCATTACTGAAGACGCCACACCAATCCGTAAGTCGATCTCACAATCCACTCTTCCCTCACTCGTGAACAAGACTCCGAGGTACTTGAACTCCTCCACTTGGGGCAAGATCTCCTCCCCAACCCGGAGATGGCACTCCACCCTTTTACGGGCGATAACCATGGACTCGGAATTGGAGGTGCTGATTCCCATTCCAGTCGCTTCACACTCGGCTGTGAACCGATCCAGTGAGAGCTGAAGATCCTGGCCCAGATGAAGCCATCAGGACCACATAATTTGTAAAAAGCAGAGACCTAATCCTGCAGCCACCAAACCAGATCCCCTCAACGCCTTGACTGTGCCTAGAAATTCTGTCCATAAAAGTTATGAACAGAATGGGTGACAAAGGGCAGCCTTGGCGGAGTCCAACCCTCACTGGAAACGGGTCCGACTTACCAAGCTCTGACACTGATCATGCAGGGAGCGGACCGCCACAATCAGACAGTCCGTTACCCCATACTCTCTGAGCACTCCCCACGTCCTTAAAACTCTACGAACAATACCCCAGAGCAGGAAACTTTTACAGGAAAATACCAAACAAAACAGGAAAAGCCACCAAAATAGGAGCGCAAGACAAGAACTAAAACACTACACACAGGAAGACACCAAAAAACTCCAAATAAGTCACGGCGTGATGTGACAGTACTTTGAGACAAGAGCTATAGTCATGCATGGTTGGTTATGGTTTGAATTCTTATCTAACTAACAGCTGCTGAGTTTCATTTTTTAATGTTTTCTGCTGGTGGTGTGCCTCCACATTTTTTCAATGAAAAGCCCTTTAGAAGCATTAAAGATAAGCTGACTCAATTTAAGATCTTGAATAGATTTTTTTTACATCTTCTCAGCTGTTTAAAATCGGTGTAGTAGACAGCAAGTTATGTATGAAGTGTCGGGTAGCCGAGGCAACCCTTGTTCATTTATTGTGGGAATGTCAGAGAATAAAAAAGCTATGGTTGAAAACAACAAAAGAAGCAATCACATTCCTTAATATAAACATCCCAATGACACTGCAAACTTGTATTCTTGGGGATCTCCATCAATTTAGTAACGTGTCATCAAGGAGTAAAAATGCATTTCCTTCAATATGCAGAGTAACAAAAAGGGTAATATTAGAAAAATGGATAGATGTTGACAGTCCAACACATTCTGACTGGTACACACAAGCTATGGAGATGATATCAGTAGAAAAAACTGCTTTTAGTTGATGTAATAATTAGGGAGAAATGCTTTAAAATGTAATATCGGAAATTATCGGTATCGGTTTCATAATTATCGGTATCGGTTTCAAAAATTAAAATGTATGACTTTTTAAAACGTCGCTGTGTACACGGACGTAGGGAGAAGTACAGAGCGCCAATAATACTTTGCGTGCCGGCCCAATCACATAATATCTACGGCTTTGCACACAAACAGCCATACAGGTCACACTGAGGGTGGCCGTATAAACAACTTTAACACTGTTACAAATATGCGCCACACTGGGAACCCACACCAAACAAGAATGACAAACACATTTCGGGAGAACATCCGCACCGTAACAAAACATAAACAGAACAAATACCCAGAACCCCTGGCAGTACTAACTCTTCCGGAACGCTACAATATACACCCCCCGCTACCACCTACCCCCCACCTCAACCCCGCCCACCTCAACCTCCTAATAGCATGTCCCAAATTCCAAGCTGCTGTTTTGAGGCATGTTAAAAAAAATAATGCACTTTGTGACTTCAATAATAAATATGGCAGTGCCATGTTGGCATTTTTTTCCATAACTTGAGTTGATTTATTTTGGAAAACCTTGTTACATTGTTTAATGCATCCAGCGGGGCATCACAACAAAATTAGGCATAATAATGTGTTCATTCCACGACTGTATATGTCGGTATCGGTTGATATCGGTATCAGTAATTAAGAGTTAGACAATATCGGGATATCGGATATCGGCAAAAAAGCCATTATCGGACATCTCTAATTATAATGAGTCATATATTGGAATATGGCATCCATTATTTAAATTTGTTTTAACTATTAAATGAACCAAAAATATGACTTATTTTATCTTTGTGAAAATATTGGACACAGTGTGTTGTCAAGCTTATGAGATGTGATGCAAGTGTAAGCCACTGTGACAACATTGTTAATTTTTTATTTGTTATTTTTTTTATTAATGTCTAATGATGATCACTGATGGTTTGGTTTTGGAATTGCATTGCATTATTATGGTATTGTTGTGTACGGTTTTGTTGGATTGCATTATTATGGTATTGTTGTTTATTGTTTTGTTGGATTGATTAATAAATTCATTAAAAAATTTAAAAACTAATTTAAAAAATGTGCCTTGGCTCTAAAAAGGTTGAAAAACACTGCTTTCGAGTGCTATATAGGCGGAATAAAGCAACTCCCCTTAGCTTCATTGTTAGCTGACTTTTGCTAGTGTTTAATTATGAGTCAGAATGCATAAAAAAAAGAAAAACATATGTGTTCTGGTCTTACAACAGCATTTTGTTCAGGAGAGAACACACAGAAGATAATACAAATAATAACAGAAGAAATTAAATTAAAAAGATGGTTTGACAAAAACAGACTATCGTTGAATCTCAGTAAAACTAAAATAATGCTATTTGGTAACAGTAGAAGAGAAAGTCAAACACAAATACAAATAGACGGAATAGAAATTGAAAGAGTAAATGAAACCAAATTTCTAGGTATAATGATTGATGATAAATTGAACTGGAAATCTCATGTAAAAAATATACAACATAAAGCAGCAAGAAACACGTCAATAATAAATAAAGCAAAATATGTTCTAGACCAAAAATCACTTCATATTCTCTACTGCTCACTAGTGTTACATATCTGAGTGACTGTAGAAATATGGGGAAATATTTACAAAAGTACACTTCATTCACTAACGGTGTTAAAAAAAAAAGATCAGTTAGAATAATACATAATGTTGGATATAGAGAACATACAAATCCTTTATTTATTGAATCAAAGATACTGAAATTCCACCACATAGTTAATTTGCAAAGAGCTAAAATTATGCACAAAGCAAACTATAACCTGCTACCCAAGAATATACAACAATTCTTCTCAAAAAAAGAGGAGAAATATAATCTTAGAGAAAAATGTACATATACATTCACTGTACAAACACACATACACATTCTGTACATATACATACATACACTCATGCATATAATCATGTTTCATCAAACATATATTAATGTTGTTGCCCTAGGGTAAACTGGGTATAACACATGGCACACTGGCAAAGCTTAACCTATTGTTACTATAACAATCTACAAGGTTAATGTAGGTTGCTTCTCTTTCTTCCCCTCCATTTTTCTGCATTCTTTCGTATCTCAAGTTATCATTATGTATATGTATTGTTGCATTTGAACAACTGTATTGTTGATAATAGAGGTAAATTATTGGTATTGTTTATTATCAATAGCGCTATTTCTATTGGTATTTGTATTGCTCCATTTGTAGTGTAATAATGCTCATTGTCATTTCTATATTATTCTTTATTTTCGCTAACTGCTTATTTGCTATTACTTTTACCATCATATTTGTACATGTTGTATTTGCTGATGTTGCTCTATTGCTGTTGTTGTATTTGCTGTTGTTGTTTTTGTCTCTCTGTCTAATCCCCCTCTTTCCCCCACAATTCCCCCCTCTGTCTTGCTTCTTTTCTCTTTCTATCCCCTCCTGCTCCTGCCCGGCTGCACCAAATGATAATATAAATACATTTAATAAAGTCAAATACAAATAAGGCAACAAGAGAAGTATCCCACACTTCTCTTTTGTAAAGTAAATGTGTACAGCCGATACGGGCATCTACATCAACTATGTAAAAAGCCTGAGAAGCTGGACAGGACAAAAAAAAAAAAAAAAAAAAGAGAAAAATCTAATTTAAAACATTTGTACGCACGTACAACACTTAAGACCTTCAGTATATCAGTATGTGGAATTAAATGATGGAATGGATTAAGCAAAGCAATCAAACAATGTACTAATATGATCCACTTCAACAAACTCTTCAAGCTTAAAGTGTTTACAAAGTACAAAGAAGAAGAACCATGATAAACATTCTGAATGTATTTCATCCATCCATTCATTCTCAAAACAATCTTACTTATCTCATCATATGAAACATAACTTACTTCACCAATTATTTTCTATTTATTTACTGTGAGTATTTATGGAGTATATCGTGAATAAATTGAGAACAGGAAGAGAACAAAAGTTTTAGCAACTGTTATGTAAAGGAAAAGGGGTAGGATTAAATAAGCTCTGCTTCTTCCTACTCCTTTTCCAACATGTTGAAAAGAGAAACTGGAAATTGTGATGTATCATGTTGTATGCATGCATGTTCCAAATAAAGTCAAACTCAAGTCAACATAAACAAGTGCAGTCCCCTTCAAGGAGGGGGACTGAAGGAGCAGAAAGTGTAATAACTGCCTACTCTAGCTCACAGGCTGCTGAGGATGCTTGCCGCCGTGTGTCTACTTGGACTCCTGGGAGGTTTGGCTGTCAGTGTCTGGATTTTAGGTGAGTGTAATTGTACTGCATAAAAAAGAACCCAGTTATCTTTAAAAAAAAAAAGCTAAGAGCCGTTTTAGTGCACCACAGTAAAGCCGACCGGATTGATGCTCATATAGAAAACTACACTGCAAAAACTGAAATCTAAGTAAAATGAAATATGTCAAATAAAGGTGATATTTGCTTATTTACTGTCTGATAAGTTAATTCTTCTCCCTAAGCAGATTTTATGTTAGAGTGTTTTACTTGTTTTAAGGGTTTTGGTCCTAAATGATCTCAGTAAGATATTACAGCTTGTTGCTGAGATGTTATGACCTATATTGAGTAAAACATGCTTGAAACTAGAATATCAACTGTTGTATCATCAACACCCACAAGTATAAAACTACTTTTTTAAAGTAATCCTTTCTTAATTCAAGCATGAAAAAAAAATCATGATTTTGACACGAATGTGTGTCATAATTAAAACAGATGACAGCCAAATGGACTTTGCGGTTTTATTTTCAATGAAACAATAGAAAATGCGTACTCATATAGTAGTACAGTTGGCACAGTACAGTAAACTGACAGTAATATTTAAACATTTAACATTTCAAACAATTTTGAACAGAAATAGTTCATGCACATTCAGATAAATTCTTCAAAATTACAATAAAAAAAAATGGGCCGGGGGCCGGGCTGTATATATGCGCACTAATTGACTGAAAGAGCACGCACTTGGCGCGATGATGTCATGTTGTCGATGGAAAAATGCATCTTTAGACCATATGATTTGCCTGAGCGGCTAGGAGACCCCGAGAGTAACAAGCGCTTGCCTTGTTGCCTTTCCATTAAGAACAATAAATTAGTTTTTAGTATAAGTTTGATGGTTTCAAAAAATGTAATGCCGAGCGCATATCATTATGTCAAGATAATGGCACTAGCATTTACTTTATTTAAGAATATTTTTCAAATATTGAGCAAAAAGGTCTCTCTTTTTTTTTCTACTAAGAAAAGTGCACTTGTTATTAGTGAGAATATACTTATTTGAAGGTATTTTTGGGTTCATTGAGGTTAGCTAATTTTACTTGTTTTGGAAAGTCTTGACAAGCCGAATTTTCTTGTTCCATTGAAAGATAATTTTGCTTAGTTCAAATAAAATACCCCTAATTTTTTGTATTAATTTATTTTCTTGTTTTTGAACACTGACTTTTTGCAGTGTAGTCTTCTTAATAACAAACTTAAAGGCCTACTGAAATGATTTTTTTTAATTTAAACGGGGATAGCAGATCCATTCTATGTGTCATACTTGATCATTTCGCGATATTGCCATATTTTTGTTGAAGGGATTTAGTAGAGAACATCGACGATAAAGTTCACAACTTTTGGTCGCTGATAAAAAAAAGCCTTGCCTGTACCGGAAGTAGCGTGACGTCGCAGGTTGAAGGGCTCCTCACATTTCCCCATTTTTTACACCAGCGATTCGGACCGAGAAAGCGACGATTACCCCATTAATTTGAGGATGAAAGATTTGTGGATGAGGAACGTGAGAGTGAAGTACTAGAGTGCAGTGCAGGACGTATCTTTTTTCACTCTGACCGTAACTTAGGTACAAGGATTCATTGGATTCCACACTTTCTCCTTTTTCTATTGTGGATCACGGATTTGTATTTTAAACCACCTCGGATACTATATCCTCTTGAAAATGAGAGTCGAGAACGCGAAATGGACATTCACAGTGACTTTTATCTCCACGACAATACATCGGTGAAGCACTTTAGCTACGGAGCTAACGTGATAGCATCGGGCTTAACTGCAGATAGAAACTAAAGAAATAAACCCCTGACTGGAAGGATAGACAGAAAATCAACAATACTATTAAACCATGGACATGTAACTACACGGTTAATGCTTTCCAGCCTGGCGAAGCTTAACAATGCTGTTGCTAACGACGCCATTGAAGCTAACTTAGCAACGGGACCTCACAGAACTATGCTAAAAACATTAGCTCTCCACCTACGCCAGCCCTCATTTGCTCATCAACACCCGTGCTCACCTGCGTTCCAGCGATCGACGGCGCGACGAAGGACTTCACCCGATCATAGATGCGGTCGGCGGCCGGGAGACGGAGGAAGTCAAGGTGAGGTCGGCGGCTTGCACGTCTGCTATCCATCTCAAAGTCCTCCTGGTTGTGTTGCTGTAGTCCGCCGCTAATACACCGATCCCACCTACAGCTTTCTTCTTTGCAGTCTTCATTGTTCATTAAACAAATTGCAAAAGATTCACCAACACAGATGTCCAGAATACTGTGGAATTTTGAGATGAAAACAGAGCTTTTTGTATTGGATTCAATGGGGTCCGAATACTTCCGTCAACGATTGACGTCACGCGCATACGTCATCATACATAGACGTTTTCAACCGGAAGTGTGGCGGGAAATTTAAAATTGCACTTTATAAGTTAACCCGGCCGTATTGGCATGTGTTGCAATGTTAAGATTTCATCATTGATATATAAACTATCAGACTGCGTGGTCGGTAGTAGTGGCTTTCAGTAGGCCTTTAATAAAAGACTCTTCAATTCACTCTTGATAATGGATTTGGGTAAATGATAGGGTGTAGCCAATCAATTATGTTTATTGCTGACTGTTTCTTAATTTGACAATCTAATTTAATTGCACTTTTGACTTAATGCCGTTTTAATGATCAGATGCATTTCATTATCTTAATTTACGTTACTGACAACTGAACTATCTCACCACTCTTGTAGTCAAGTTTCTTTTGAGGCCGTCGTCCTCTCACCATTTGGTAGGACTCGGGGACACAAAGGACACGCCGTTCTGCAACGTGACGGACGACGCTTCCATTTCCGACCCCAGGAAAGGTCTGTTTTACCTTCCTTTCTTCCCTGCTAATTGGCGGCGAGATTCTGTTTCATTGTCAAATAGGGGGAAAAAGAAGAAGCCGTGACGAGCAGTGAAGTTCTTAGCAGGGGTCACAGTTCAGCTCTCAATTAAATTTCAGCCAAAAATTACCATTCAAAAGCCCCCATTTTACCCTGGAGACTTGCCCATTGGCTGGCATGAACACATGTAATGATCATTTGTGCTTATTGGACTACATTACCATACAATAGATCAGGGGTCGGCAACCCGCGGCTCTAGAGCCGCATGCGGCTCTTTAGCGCCGCCCTAGTGGCTCTCAGGAGCTTTTTTAAAAATGTATGAAAAATGGAAAAAGATGAGGAAAAAAAATAATTTTTGTTTTAATATGGTTTCCGTAGGAGGACAAACATGACGCAAACCTCCCTAATTGTTATAAAGCACACTGTTTATATTAAACATGCTTCACTGATTCGAGTATTTGGCGAGCGCCGTTTTGTCCTACTAATTTTGGCGGTCCTTGAACTCACCGTAGTTTGTTTACAAGTATAACTTTCTCCGACTTTCTAGGACGTGTTTTATGCCACTTCTTTTTCTGTCTCATTCTGTCCACCACACTTTTAACGTTGTGCGTGAAGGCACAAAGGTGAGTTTTGTTGATGTTATTGACTTGTGTGGAGTGCTAGTCAGACATATTTGGTCAGTGCATGACTGCAAGCTAATCGATGCTAACATGCTATTTAGGCTAGCTATATGTACACATTGCAGCATTATGCCTCATTTGTAGGTATATTTGAGGTCATTTAGTTTCCTTTAAGTCATCTTAATTCAATTTATATCTCATGACACACTATCTGTATGTAATATGGCTTTTAATTTTTTGCGGCTCCAGACAGATTTGTTTTTGTATTTTTGGTCCAATATGGCTCTTTCAACATTTTGGGTTGCCGACCCCTGCAATAGATCCTTTTTTTGCTCTCCTCAATCAATTCGCACTCACGGAGGGTTCATCAAATGTTGGCCGAGAGCCTGCATTGGGAGGGATTTTCAATCAATCAGGTTCAGTGTTTTACAGGATCAGCCCAGAGAACTCCCTGCTGGAGATCCAGCTCGGAAAGCTGCTCGCCTGGTTACCAGTGTGCTATGAAAGATGGAACTCCTCGCTGGGAACGCTGGTCTGCAGGCAGCTGGGTTATCTGAGGTACGTCTGCTCCTGTCGGCGTGATCTCATTACTGAACTCGTCTCTTGAAAGTCGTGCACGGACTCACAAATCACTGTACCATTCCAGCTGAAAACTGCCGAAAGGTCTCTGCTCTGATGGGAGCGTAATAGAAAATCCAACAAAAAAGTGAAGCATTAAAGGCCTACTGAAAGCCACTACTAGCGACCACGCAGTCTGATAGTTTATATATCAATGATGGAATCTTAACATTGCAACACATGCCAATACGCCCGGGTTAACTTAAAAAGTGCAATTTTAAATTTCCCGCGAAATATCCGGCTGAAAACGTCTATGTATGATGACGTATGCGCGTGACGTCACGGGTTGAAGCAGACATTTTGGAATAGCACAGTGGCCAGCTTAAGTCGTCTGTTTTCATCTCAAAATTCCACAGTATTCTGGACATCTGTGTTGGTGAATCTTTTGCAATTTGTTTAATGAACAATGAAGACTGCAAAGAAGAAAGCTGCAGGTGGGATCGGTGTATTAGCGGCTGGCTGCAGCAACACAACCAGGAGGACTTTGAGTTGGATAGCAGACGCGCTATCCGACGCTAGCCGCCGACCGCACCGATGATCGGGTGAAGTCCTTCGTCGCGCCGTCGATCGC
Source organism: Entelurus aequoreus (assembly GCF_033978785.1). Classification (NCBI taxonomy): domain Eukaryota; kingdom Metazoa; phylum Chordata; class Actinopteri; order Syngnathiformes; family Syngnathidae; genus Entelurus; species Entelurus aequoreus. The sequence continues at coordinate 7,150,173 of NC_084740.1, forward strand.
TGGAGCGCAGGTGAGCACGGGTGGTGATGAGCAGATGAGGGCTGGCGTAGGTGGAGAGCTAATGTTTTTAGCATAGCTCTGTCGAGGTCCCGTAGCTAAGTTAGCTTCAATGGCGTCGTTAGCAACAGCATTGCTAGGCTTCGCCAGGCTGGACAGCATTAACCGTGTAGTTACAGGTCCAGTGTTTGGTTCGGTGTCTCCTGATAGTAGAAGTAAAAGTAGTATTGTTGATCTTCTGTCTATCCTTCCAGTCAGGGGCTTATTTCTTCTGTTTCCATCCGCAGTTAAGCACGATGCTATCACGTTAGCTCCGAAGCTAAAGTGCTTCACCGATGTATTGTCGTGGAGATAAAAGTCACTGTGAATATCCATTTCGCGTTCTCGACTCTCATTTTCAAGAGGATATAGTATCCGAGATGGTTTAAAATACAAATCCGTGATCCACAATAGAAAAAGGAGAAAGTGTGGAATCCAATGAGCCAGCTTGTACCTAAGTTACGGTCAGAGCGAAAAAAGATACACCCTGGCGTCCTGCACTGCACTCTAATCCTTCACTCTCACTTTCCTCATCCACAAATCTTTCATACTCGCTCAAATTAATGGGGTAATCGTCGCTTTTTCGGTCCGAATCGCTCTCGCTGCTGGTGTAAACAATGTGTAGATGTGAAGAGCTCTTCAACCTGTGACGTCACGCTACTTCCGGTACAGGCAAGGCTTTTTTTATCAGCGGCCAAAAGTTGCGAACTTTATCGTCGATGTTCTCTACTAAATCCTTTCAGCAAAAATATGGCAATATCGCGAAATGATCAAGTATGACACATAGAATGGATCTGATATCCCCGTTTAAATAAGACAATCTCATTTCAGTAGGCCTTTAAGCTCCATTTTTAATAGATGGAGGGTATGTCATTCACTTCACCAAATAAACGCTTTAGCTACAATTAACTTATCCAAGGTAATAAAAAAAACAAGGAGGCACAACAAGGAGGCTGTAATACCGATACTATGAACATCATATGTCAGAGTAGCTGTCATTACACCCCATTTGCAGACCAGAAATGGTATCTGTAAAGCCAAAGTTTGTGGTAGAGCTTTCTAAAAAAGCAATTAGAGTAGATGTGGAATCCATACAACTGATTACAACTTTTAAGGCAAATGACAATAATATAAATATTAAAATTATATTATAAAATAGGATAGTAAGATGAAAAGGATTGACACTGGAGGCAGCCATATCGGTCTCAATTAGGGCTGGGCGATATGGCCTTTTTTTAATATCTCGATATTTTTAGGCCATGTCACGATACACCATATATATCTGGATATTTTGCCTTAGCCTTGAATGAACACTTGATGCATATAATCACAGCAGTAAGATGATTCTATGTGTCTACATTAAAACATTCTTCTTCATACTGCATTAATATATGCTACTTTTAAACTTTCATGCAGAGAGGGAAATCACAACTACGTCAATTGAGCAAAAGTGTATTTATTAAACAGTTATTAAGCAGTGGCACAAACATTCATGTCATTTTCAAAACAGAAAGTGCAAGATTGTCAGAGACATTTTAAGTGCACTTTTGTGCATGATGTCACACAAGATATTTCAATAAGTGTCAAATAAAAATGAGCTGCATAATAGGAAATCAAATAAGTGTATGTCCTTCACTATGTGGTAGGTTCCTGCGGACGTTATCTCCTTCTGTTATCTACTTCTTGATATCTGTTATCTCCTTATCTCCAAATGGTTGCCTCTGCATTTTGTTGGTGTGGCACCAAACGGAGATGTTGACATGCAGACTTTCAAGCACTCTTCATTCTCTAGCGGGTGACTTTTCAAATGATGCTACATATTAGCAGTAATGCTACTTTTTGTAGCAACGCTTTTGCCCCACACTTGACAAATTACGGTTGTCTGTTCGACATCTTCCCGCTTGAAGCCAAACCACACTGCAAAAACTGAAATCTAAGTAGGGTTAAATATCTCAAATAAGGGTGATATTTGCTTATTTTCTGTCTGATAAGATAATTCTTCTCACTAAGCAGATTTTATGTTAGAGTGTTTTACTGGTTTTAAGGGTTTTGGTCCTAAATTATCTCAGTAAGATAATACAGCTTGTTGCTGAGATGTTATGACCTATATTGTGTAAAACATGCTAGTAGAATATCAAGTGTTGCAAAGCTGTGTCATCAACACTCACAAGTATAAAACTACTTTTTTAAAGTAATCATTTCTTATATTAAGCATGAAAAAAAAAACATTTAACATGTGACATTTCAAACGATTTTGAACAGAAATAGTTCATGCACATTCAGATAAATTCTTCAAAATTACAATTTAAAAAAAATTGCCTTGTTGCCTTTCCATTAAGAACAATAAATTAGTTTTTAGTGCAAGTTTGCTGGTTTCAAGAAATGTAATGCCGAGCGCATATCATTATGTCAAGATAATGGCACTAGCATTTACTTCATTTAAGAATATTTTTCAACATTTTGAGCAAAAAAGTCTCTTTTTTTTCTACCAAGAAAAGTGCAGTTGTTATTAGTGAGAATATACTTATTTTAAGGTATTTTTGGGTTCATTGAAGTTAGCTAATTTTACTTGTTCTGGAAAGTCTTGACAAGGTAAATTTTCTTGTTCTATTGGCAGATAATTTTGCTTAGTTCAAATAAAATACCCCTCATTTTTGTATGTTTTTTTCTTGTTTTTTAACACTGACTTTTTGCAGTGCACCGCCAGACCGCTGTTTTTCTTGGGAATTAATTCTTCCTTCATTTGTTACCAGATTCGCACTTGCTTTCTCTCGTATTACCACTCGCACCACAGCTAACGTTACCCATGCCGCTACCTCTCTGCTCCGCGAGGGCGTGTACGTATGTGACGTATGTAAGAAGGTGCGCTTGTTTTAAGTCTCTGTGAGAAGGAGAGACAAGAAAGAGTGATAAAAGCCTGTAGTGTAATGCCTGCAGCTAAAAGCAACTGCGTGAGAACGTATACTCGGATATCACGATATAGTCATTTTCTATATCGCACAGAGACAAACCCGCGATATATCGAGTATATTCCATATATCGCCCAGCCCTAGTCTCAATGCAACATTCAAAGGGGAAGGAGGCTGGCTGACAGCAGATACTAGAATGCCCAAATAAGTATGTCCACCACACTGTGAACTCACACTGTCCACTGTTAAAAAAAAGACTGAAAAACAGAGAGGTCATGCTGAAATGCATGGACCTCATGATTTGACGCTTTGGCGTTGTTTAACACAAATATCCAAATTTGTAACAACATTTATAAGTCAGAAAGGTGGAAAATCATTGGTCCCTACTAAGCAAAACTAACTTGTCTCACCTTTTGGCACCGGTTTTGGTGTATTTTGGGGGTTACTGCTCCGAGCGCCCCCACTACCACGGGGACCACGCTAGCCTTGACCTTCCACATCCGTTCCAGCTGCTCTTTCAACCCTTGGTACTTTCAGGTTTTTCAAACCGAAAATAAAAATAAAAACATGGGAGGTATGGTGGAGATATTTTTAAAACCATCTGCTCCCAAACATGTCGTTTGGAATTTGAGGTTTTAGTGACCTATTTTGCCCCAGTTACGTCAGCAGATATCTCCATATATGGTAGAGGTTTACCTAAAGAGCCTTGCGTGAGTCCGCCATTTTAATCCAGTTGTAGTCAATAAGCATACTTGCCAACCTTGAGACCTCCGATTCCGGGAGGTGGGGGGTGGGGTGGGGCGTGGTCGGGGGGGAGGGGGGGGGGGGCGGTGTTGGAGGCGTGATTAAGTATATTTACAGCTAGAATTCACCAACTCGAGCATTTCATACATATACATATATATACATATATATATACATACATATATATATATATATATATACACACATATATATATATATACATATACATATATATACACATATATATATATACACATACATATATATACATATATATATATATATATATATATATATATATATATATATATATATATATATATATATATATATATATATATATATATATATATATATATATATATATATATATATATTATTATACATATAAATAAAAGAAATACTTCAATTTCAGTGTTCCGGAGGCTATCCAGTAGATGGCAGTATTGTCCTGTTTGAGAGTGTCACAACATTGCTGTTTACGGCAGACGGAAACATGACTGCCGTTGTTGTGTGTTGTTACCGCGGTGGGAGGACGTTAATGAAACTGCCTAACAATAAACCCACATAAGAAAACAAGAACTCGCCCTCGATCATTCTACAGTTATAACGTGATTGGGCAGGCACGCTGTTTATATCGTGGGAAAGCGGACAAGAAAACAGACTGTCGCCGCTGTCCCCACACTCAGGTCCGCGTTGTGCTGGAGGGGGCGTGGCCTCCAGCTCCGGCTGAATTCCGGGAGTTTATCGGGAGAAAATTTCTTCCGGGAGGTTATCGGGAGAGGCGCTGAATTCCGGGAGTCTCCCGGTAAAACCGGGAGGGTTGGCAAGTATGTCAATAAGTTCCTTTTAGGTTTTTTTTTGCTCTTGATGTGGAGCAAACTGGCTCGTACATGCGCATGCATGGTAAAATCCTCTGCTGTTACCATTTCTGATAAAAAAAGTAGCATGTAGTTGTAACTTATATCTGACAGGAGACTGGCTATGGAAGCGCTAAAAACTACAACAAGGCTGATGGGAAGAAGACGCAGTCGAAGGCGTCTTGGCCTTGATGAGGACGTAAATAAGACCGCCTACAAAACGGCGCATTCTGAAGAGACAGTCACAAAGTGGCTTGAAGACGGTCTGTAAAGCGAAATATATGCAAAATTTTGCCCAAAGCACCACCATTACAAGTTATGTAACTTAATTTGATTTATAAAATGTCATTTATTGATTTATTGATGTGTAGTCCAGAAGGAAGGTTTTTTTTTTATGTAGAAAAAAGTCATAATATGACCCCTTTATGGTCACATTTCGATTCAATTTGGATACAGTCAAGGAAAAAAATGTAAAACTAACTTTTGTGTTCAATGATTTTTACAACTAAGCATGAAAACACAATTGCAATCTGCTGACAGGTAATTATCCGATTACTCTCCAACTATAAAATAAAAAAAATAGTATAAAGTATACAAAAACAAACAATTATTCCACCTTTAGTCACAATACCCAGGTTTGTGGAGGTGCCTTGCAATCCAAATGTACACTTCCATACAGCAGCGTTCGGTTTGATACCTACACTATATTGCCAAAAGTATTTGGCCACCTGCATTGACTCACATATGAACTCGAAGTGCCATCCCATTCCTAACTCATAGGGTTCAATATGATGTGGGTCCACCTTTTGCGGCTATTACCGCTTCAACTCTTCTGGGAAGGCTGTCCACAAGGTTGCGGAGTGTGTTTATAGGAATGTTCCACCATTCTTCCAAAAGCGCATTGGTGAGGTCACACACTGATGTTGGTGGAGAAGGCCTGGCTCTCAGTCTCCGTTCTAATTCATCCCAAAGGTGTTCCATCGGGTTCAGGTCAGGACTCTGTGCAGGCCAGTCAAGTTCATCCACGTCTTTATGGACCTTGCTTTGTGCACTGTCATGTTGGAAGAGGAAGGGGCCCGCTCCAAACTGTTCCCACAAGGTTGGGAGCATGGAATTGTCCAAAACGTTTTGGTATCCTGGAGCATTCACTGGAACTAAGGGTCCAAGCCCAACTCCTGAAAAAACACCCCACACCATAATTCCTCCTCTTCCACCAAATGTCACACTCGGCACATTGCAGTCCGAAATGTAGCGTTCTCCTGGCAACCGCCAAACCCAGACTGGTCCATCAGAAATGTCACGACTGGATTTGTTGCACAGGTGGCATCCTGTGACAGTTCCACGCTGGAAATCACTGAGAGCGGCCCATTCTTTCACAAATGTTTGTAGAAACAGACTCCATGCCTAAGTGCTTGATTTTATACACCTGTGATTTATTTATTTATTTACATTTATTGATTAGGACACCTGATTCTGATCACTTGGATGGGTGGCCAAATACTTTTGGCAATATAGTGTATATATGTTTGTTACAGCCCTAATAAATATGAATAAATACAACATGTATATATTATAATACATTTGTAAATATATAACGATCTTACCCATAATAAGTATCTAATAGGGATGTCCGATAATATCGGACTGCCGATATTATCGGCCGATAAGTGCTTTAAAATGTAATATCGGAAATTATCGGTATCGGTTTCAAAATTATCGGTATTGGTTTCAAAAAGTAAAATGTATGACTTTTTAAAACGCCGCTGTGTACACGGACGTAGGGAGAAGTACAGAGCGCCAATAAACCTTAAAGGCACTGCCTTTGCGTGCCGGCCCAATCACATAATATCTTCGGCTTTTCACACACACAAGTGAATGCAAGGCATACTTGGTCAACAGCCATACAGGTCACACTGAGGGTTGCCGTATAAACAACTTTAACACTGTTACAAATATGCGCCACACTGTGAACCCACACCAAACAAGAATAACAAACACATTTCGGGAGAACATCCGCACCGTAACACAACATAAACACAACAGAACAAATACCATGAACCCCTTGCAGCACTAACTCTTCCGGGACGCTACAATATACACCCCCCGCTACCCTACCCAAAACAACGCACCCCCCAACCCAGCCCACCTCAACCTCCTCATGCTCTCTCAGGGAGAGCATGTCCCAAATTCCAAGCTGCTGTTTTGAGGCATGTTAAAAAAAATAATGCACTTTGTGACTTCAATAATAAATATGGCAGTGCCATGTTGGCATTTTTTCCCATAACTTGAGTTGATTTATTTTGGAAAATCCTGTTACATTGTTTAATGCAGGGGTGTCCAAAGTGCGGCCCGGGGGCCATTTGCGGCCCGCAGCTAATTGTTTACCGGCCCGCCACACATTCTGGAAATACTATTGTAAAAATAAAAAAGAACATTAAAAAAAGTGGAATGAGGTGAAATCTAACGAGAAAAAGTTGCAATGTTGACACAAAAGCTGCCATGCAGGCTGTTTTTTTTTTCTTTTGTCTTTCTTCATTTTTCTTTTTTTGCCATTGCTCCAAAAAAAAAATAATGACAAAAAATCCATGTTATAATGAATTATTTTCAGGGCTCCAATTACTTCAAATATTTCACTTTAAAATGTTTTATGTGGTAAATATTGCATATATTATTGTGTAGTAGCCATATAAAAACATCAAAGTTTTCTTTGACAAAAGCGCATAAAACAAACAAAATAATAGTTCCAGCATAAAATGGACAGATATATCTGAAGTTGATCTCGTAACTTAAGTGTTGAAAGTAAAAGAAAAACCTAATAAAAATGTATCACTTTATAAGTGGGGCACCTTTTGGATCCCAAATATATTTAGTGATTTTTTATTTATCTTTTCACTGTGATTACTCAAAAATATGAAAGAATTAAAATCAATGGTGTCCTGCATTATTGATCTTTTAGGGCTCTAATTACTAAATACTGCATATTTCAGTTTTACTATAAAAAAAAAAAACTAAGTTGTTTTTGACAGAAAAGCCATAAAACATTTTTTTTAATTTGTATTACTTTATATCAACTTGAAGTTGATATAGAGATTTTCTGTAAGAGTTAAATAATTTAAAAAATAATAATAATCTGATTTATTTTTAACATTTTAAATGACTGAGACCCTTTATGGTCCCCGGGACCCCTAAAGGTAAAATAAATTTAAAAAATGCATATATTTTGTTATGGTTTGAAAATGAAAAATATCAAAATGGCCCCCACATGCTTTAATTTTTCCGTGCGAGGCCCTCAGAGGAAAAAGTGTGGACACCCCTGGTTTAATGCACCCAGCGGGGCATCACAACAAAATTAGGCATAATAATGTGTTAATTCCACGACTGTATATATCGGTATCGGTTGATATCGGAATCGCTAATTAAGAGTTGGACAATATCGGAATATCGTCAAAAAAGCCATTATCGGACATGTCTAGTATCTAATATTCTGTGCAGTTGATTATATAAAAGCCCACAGCCCAATGATAAAACTGCCTTTGTAATGTTGTTATTCCAGACTGACCAAGCAGAAAGGAGTGAATCTGACTGACATTGGGCCAAACTACACTGATGGCTTTTTACAGATAACCTCAGACAACAGGGGCACTCTGGAAAACATGTGGCAATTCAGGTAACGTTGAACAGTGATGGAGATAAAGCTGTCGGTACTGAAAAATGGACGACTGATTATCAGTTATTGCATTATTTTTTTTATCCAGGCGGAGGTGCATCACTGACAAGGTTATCGCTTTACAATGTTTTGGTGAGAGTGTTCATCTTCACAGCCCTACAGCTAGACGTCGTACTGCAAAATACCCGTATCCGTGCCAAACATGTCACAAAGTGGCGCTGATCCTGATTAAATGTGGTTGTAGAGTGCGGAACACGAGCAAAGCTGCCCAGGATAATCGGGGGAGTGGAGGCCTCGCTGGGCAGGTGGCCCTGGCAGGTTAGCCTCTACTACGGCAACCGACACACCTGCGGAGGCTCCATCATCACCAGCCAATGGATAGTCACAGCCGCTCATTGTGTGCAAAAGTAAGAACTGTACGGCGGCATTAAACGGTCAGATGCCGCACCCTTTACAAAGCAGAAGAACCACGCTGCAATGACACCACACAGCACAGGTGACAACTGTCCCCGTTCAGGACCTGACTCCTGCTTGTTTCTTTAAATGTCAGCTACAGGCTGCCTCAGGTATCCAGCTGGGCAGCTTACACGGGTCTCGTGACACACTCGGCTAAAATGACGGAACACGTGAGGCATGCCGTGGAGAAGATCATCTACAACAAGAACTACAAACATGTGAGCCACGATAGCGACATCGCCTTAATGAAACTACGGACACCACTTAATTTCTCAGGTAGCAAACGCCTGTGAGCATTACCAATATACCAGTGATGTCAATACAATACACATGTATTGTATACCTTTGTATACATGCTCTATACCAGGGACTCTTAACCTTCTTGACCTTGGGGCCCAACTTTTCCACTTCAGAGGAGGTTCAGGGCCCACTCAAATATTAACACTGAATTTGTCATTTTACTCCTGATTTTAATCATATTAATAATGATATGTAACATACTTACAGTTTACAACCTTGTCAAATGATATGAAACCGTGTGTTAATCAAAAAAGATTATTATCAAGGATTAGGTCAAAAATAAATACTAATAAATTATACTGCAAAAGAAGGGACTTATAAAAACGGATGGAAAATACAAACATACAATTAAAATAATAATATATATGTTTCTCACATCAACTGTTGATAAAGTCAAAGCGCAAATGAAAATACAGCTTCACCACTTTAGTCATATTTTTTTGCGCTGAAGAAACTTCCACAAGTGTACTGCTGTGACCCATAGGGACAACAGCTGAGAAACAGATATTTTTGACAACCACCTATGGGGGACTCGCGGCCCGACAACTATGGTAAACACTGCTCTATACAATCTTTTACCAATGCTAAACTACTTTACCTTCTTCTGCCTATATTACCTACTTTGTACCATCTTTTACCAATATAACCTCTTTTTTTACCTTCTTCTGGCATGTATACCTACTTTATACCATCTTTTACCAATTTAGCCTCTTTTTTTACCTTCTTCTGGCATGTTTACCTACTTTATACCATCTTTTACCAATGTAACCTATTTTTTTAACCTTCTTCTGGCATGTTTACCTACTTTATACCATCTTTTACCAATGTAACCTATTTTTTTAACCTTCTTCTGGCATGTTTACCTACTTTATACCATCTTTTACCAATGTAACCTATTTTTTTAACCTTCTTCTGGCATGTTTACCTACTTTATACCATCTTTTACCCATGTAACCTATTTTTTTAACCTTCTTCTGGCATGTTTACCTACTTTATACCATTTTTTACCAATATAACCTCTTTTTTTACCTTCTTCTGGCATGTTTACCTACTTTATACCATCTTTTACCAATATGACCTCTTTTTTTTTTACCTTCTTCTGGCATGTTTACCTACTTTATACCATCTTTTACCGATATAACCTCTTTTTTACCTTCTTCTGGCATGTCTACCTACTTTATACCATCGTTTACCAACATAACCTCTTCTTTTACCTTCTTCTGGCATATTTACCTACTTTATACCATGTTTTACAAATGTTAACTTTATTCTTTACTTTCTTCTGCCATGTTTACTTACTTTAAACAACCCTTTACTTGTTTACCATCTTCTGCCTATGTTTACCTACATCATACCATGTTTACCTACTTTCTTTTTACCTTCTTCTGCACAGGTTTACCCACTTTAACCCTTGTGTAATATTCATATTGTTGTTACTCAGTTCTGATGGACCCGTTGCACTTTGTGGCTTTTAATGACTGACAATCAAACACTTTTATGTTAAAATACTGAACAGATGTTTACCTTATCCCAATAAACATCTACTCAGTATTTTAACATTAAAGTGTTTGATTGGGAGTTAAAATTGTGATTTTAGCTTTTATGTTAAAATACTGAACAGATTTTTACCTTATGCCAATGAACATCTGTTCAGTATTTTAACATAAAAGTGTTTGATTGTGAGGCATTAAGAGCCACAAAATGCAACGGGTCCATCAGACCCACAAACGCTGGCTGAGTAACAACAATATGAACGTTGCACGGAAAATTTCTCTGCCAGTTTCTGCATCCCGCAGGGATTCTTCTTTTGTGTTTCTGCACCTGCGGTTCCCACACCAGGTTGCAACATTGTCTGTCAACACTGTCTGCTCTCATTTTCTCGCACATTTCACCCTCTGATGTTCTGTGTACCTACACTCTGTCCTCCTCCTGTCTAGGCCTGCAGTGTGTGTGTGTGTGTGTGTGTGTGTGTGTGCGTGTGTGTGTTACACAGAACATTAATTTCCACACTTCTATTAGCCCCGGGTCCAGTGGACCCGGACATCTTATATGTAATAGAAATGTGTAGGGGGGGTGTATGGTGTGTGGTCATTAAATATGTATTCTGATATATGTTCTTCACAGAAAACGAGCCAAAGTCAGTGAGTCTCAGTTTGAAAAATTAATTAATTGTATCATTTTTCTTTTAACAAAAAATGAAAACGGGTCCTACAGACCCGAACACCACACAATACTTTACCTATGTTTACATACTGTCTGTAACAATGCCCAATAAAGTAAGGTACATAAATGTATGTCAAACACAAACTAAAAGCATGGCACGTGCTTCCCCTCACATTCTTTGTAATTAGTTAACAGCTAATTGCATATATAATAAATATTCTTTGCCATACTGCAGAAGTACTCCAGTTAATTACGCATACTGGTGAAATTATGCACAGAATATTGATAGTAGACATTTTATTGATTGGCCACTGGTGAGAAAGACCTCCTGTGGATTTATGTGGTGCATATTACTGTGATCTCTTACTGGGTTGTAGGATTAAATTATAGGCCTTAAAAATCTAACTAACTTGGATGAACTTGATACGTTAAATTACGTGCTGTTTATCAAATTAAAGCCAGTATGAAGTACTTTTATAACATAGCGCTAGTCTTAAGTTAATGTTGAATGGTTCATCCTTTTACAAATACTTGGTTGTACTAAGGTTAATGTTTGCCACAATGGACAAAAACATGTTTCCATCTTCCCTCTTTCTTTAGACATAGTTAGGCTGTGTGTTTGCCCCAATACGACTACGATGTACCTGGAGGTACGCAGTGCTGGATCTCTGGCTGGGTTACACACAACCTGATGGTGGTACGAAAGACACCGCTCTCAAAACAAAACAAATTCTGTGTTCCGAGTGTACTGACAGAGCATCCACGGGACGTTTTCTCTCCCTTAGTCAACTCATCCAACACCCTAAAAGAGGCCCCCCATTCCCATAATAAGCACCAACAAGTGCAACAGCTCCTGCATGTACAACGGCGAGATCACGCCGAGGATGCTCTGTGCCGGATACACGGAGGGCAAAGTGGACGCCTGTCAGGTGAGATGCAAAATTC